>NC_040241.1:22583972-22883972 GCF_001444195.1 Xiphophorus couchianus | reverse complement strand
CTTTAATTCACAAATTCACAGAAAACTGAGCTTTAGCAGCGGTACGTTGACCGTTATGACCGTTAAAAAAACACAACCTCTTTGTGACATTAAAGCAAAACCACAAACAAACAGGCAACATCACACCTACGAGCTTTTCTCTCCTGTCTTTCTTTTCTTTTTTACCTGTTAGAAAAAGCGACTCCTCCTGATTTTCTTCCTCTTGTCTTCAACTTTCTACGTGTCGGGTTATCCCTACGTCTTTGCTAACTTTTTATTTTTGCAAAACTATGAAAGAGTTTATCTAAAAAGTTAGCGTTAAGACTAAAGTGGCGAAAAAAAGCGTCCAACGCATCTCCCGGAAGTGTTTTCTGAAAGGATTGTTTGTTGGGCGGAGCGTTCGGTTTATGCTCCTGGGTTCACCGGAGGGGCGGTGATGTTCGCAGGTCACAAGCGGTGCGTTTGGTTTTCGTCTTTTTTTTTTCTTTCTTCAAAACATTTCATTTGTCTTTTGTTACAAAGACAAATTAAAAGACAAACTGACATCAGCACGAAATTAAACAATATTACACAAAGAAACAGTAGCAAATTAAATTATTAGACAAAAATAAACTTTAAAGATGCAGCAATGTTATTAAATTATTTCCATTAAATAATTCACTTATTTAATGGAAATCTAAGACAACAGAAGTTTGCGAGGGATCTGGAGGATCTTGAAAAAAGTAAATGTATTTTAGTCCCTGACACAAATTGACTAAAGGTCATATTTTCATCCAGATCCTTAAATATTGCTAGTTCTTTATTACAAGGATAATATTTTTGAAATTTGCTCCCTTATTTTACCTGAATGCAGCATTGAAAAGTGTAATGTATTTTAACAAACTTATATTAACAAACTGCGCATCCCAGAAGAATTTCATTGGGGTGAGTTATGCACAATAGGTGAGCAAAAAACAAACATATAATTTACGGAGAAGAAAACCAAAATGTCTGCTCCGTCGCCATGTTTGCTATATAAAAAGCTTTTTTAAAGGAAAATATCTTAAAACCAGGCAGTTAATAAATACAAAAACAGTCGATTATTGCCTTCTTTTCCACAGCTTTTGCTTTTGAAATCGACAGTTTTGTAATAGTGCGCCATCTTGTGGCTCGAACCCAGAATGCTCAGCCAGGAAATGTGAACTCTCGCGAGACTTTTTATTTTTACTACTGTCTGAAGTCCAAACATAAAGCTAGCGGATAAGTTGGTTATCATCTTCAAAACAACATTTAAACCCGGTAAGTAACTAAAATCAATCTTCATAACTGTCAGATTGTAACATTTTGAACATTTAACGTCATGCAAAGTGGGTTTTTATTAGATTTAGACCGGTTCGGAATTAGGTTTCCTGGTTTTGACAACAAATTAACTATTAACAGCGGCTGCATCTGTCACGAATAGAGAGTCAGTTTGTTACATTTGGCTAAAACGTCTGATATTTTGGTAAATATAACACCTTTAAATGTTAATGTTTGCATTAACATTTGTAACGTGGTAATGCAGGTGTTTTACCTTCGGGTTTGTTCTGTGGCAGAAAACGTAGAATTTCGTTTCAAAGTTTAAGTTTATGAAAGTAGTTCAAAGTTTTAGAAACCTTTTTTCAATTTATTTAAATGGGGCACAAATATAATAAACAGGTGCATATTTTAAAAATGACCTACCATTGGTTCATTTCAGTTATTATTGCAGATATTGTTCAAAAAGCCTTGCAGTGTTTTTAATTTACTTGTGTTTTTTACAGCTTGCAGAAAATTGTAATCAGGAATCAGATTCCTTTTGTTTGTTCCTTTATGGGAAACTTGTCATCTTTCATCAATATTAAGGAAATATTGACTTAAAAGAAGCTCCTATATTTTTCTGAAGACTTACTTGTTAGTTAGTTTTGTCTTATTTTAAGATATTTGCGGTAGAAACTAGACTAAAATTGCTTGGTAACACTTTGTGTTTTTGCAGTGTAGGAAATGAGGAACTTTAGCTGCCACATGTCTCTTTCTCTCTATTTTATGTAAATAAGTGTTCATGCAGACTTCTCTGTTGCTTTAGGAAACAATCAGGCCTGTGATGATGGTGGAGCGGTGAGGAAGATGAGGGCGAACCTTCATCAGCTGATGTTCGGATCCACAGAGGAAACACCTGGAAACACCTGGAAACGCCTGGAAACGCTGCTGCAGGTCGGGCCATGAAGGAGAAACACATTCTACTTTATTCTGATCTATTCAACGTTACTCTGTTCACGTCAAATAGATTCTGTTCTGATTTCTTCTTCTATTCTGATGATTTTATTCTCTCATCTGTTTTTTTTAATTAATTTTAGTCTTTATCTGATTTATTTAATTTGCATCTATTGTATTAGTTTCAGTTCTAATCTAATGTGATTTATTGATTCAAACTGTTATTTCCTATTAAGTTTTGATTTTTGTTATTTCTTTAGGATTTTATTTATTCTAATTTGTGATTTGCTCTATTTTATTTTTGTTTTTGTCTTTTTTGACTCACAAAGAAGCAAATTTTACTAAACATATCCTCACAATTCAATAGTTAAGAAGCAAATGGCACATCTGTGTAATAAATAAAACACAGGGAAAGATTACAATGTTTGAAATATGGAATAGAATAATGGGAATGAAAGGAAAAATAAATAAATAAAAACGTAACATTAATATTATAATTTTCTCTATTATACAGTTTTTATTGTTACTGACTGAATTACTGGGTTTTTTTTAACATCTTTCTCTGTTCCTGCTAAAGTCTGACATGTTTCAATCAAATTTAATAAAAATGGCCAATTTTTTAAAATCTGTAAACACTAAGGAGCTACAAATATACAAAAAACTATAAATAAAATATTTTATTTGCTGGATAAATTTGCTCCAGGCTCTGATTCTCAGCAGATTGTCCAGATTTGCTGCATATTCTCATTTAATGGCAAATAAACTTATAATCTTCTCTGTTCTAGTCGACAAACCAGGAAGTTTTTTTTAGTTCTGTTTGTCAGTCAAATTCATAGAATCAAAAGTTTCTGATCGGATGAAGAAATAAATGATTTTATTGTTGCTTTCCTCTTTAATTTCCATCCTTTACTTTTCAATCTGTTTTCAGGTTGTGACTCAGTCCAGCCCAAATTCCTGGAAAATCCCGGCTGTCCGAAATGAACCGGCTTCCGGAAAAAAATACCAGATTAATTCAAACAAAAGCAAAACTCTGAACTCTAATCCAGCTTGACGTTTGTCTCTGAACCTTTTGCAGGCTGGAGAGCCGGAGGAGAGATGTAATGTCAGGAAGCGTCCAGAAGGTGGCAGAGTTCTGATTGTGAGTAAATAAAACAGGACATAACTAAACCAGAGGAACCATGTTTACCAGAACCACTGAGCTGGAAGCAGAAACATGACTAAATAAATCTAGTCTATATTTTTTCTACCAATTATAAATTAAACATGTAATATTTTACTAACCCAAAACAGCCTGATGTTTGTATGAAATGTAGCATCCTCATAAGCTCATCATTTAAATAAAAATATTTATTCTCAGCAGCAAGAACAGGAAATGGGTTACACTTTAAAAATACTCACCTTATTTACATGAGTAAATAAGGTGAGTGGCAATTTATATCAAATTAAAATTAAAATAAAAAGCCCGGGTAAAGGAAAACAAATTTACTAAATACTTTCCGTCTTAAAGAGGCAGTATGATGTGTTTTCCAGCCATATAAAGACATTTTATAACAAAGTCAAGTAACTGTGTTGCCATCAGTTGTTAAAAATGCTAAATATATCAGATGTGACTTAAAAGAAGTTTAACTTCCTGATTTACAGCCTTGAAATTGGGCATCTGTCTCTTTAAGAAACTCCTGCTCTTTCTGAAACTCCGCCTTCAGGAAGTCATCCCAACATGGCTCCTTTATTAAAAACCCTTTAACAACGTTTTTACCAGAGAAGTAGCTCCTATAAGTTCAGCAGGTCCACCAGGTGTTTGCTAATTGCTGCTGGCTTGTCTGAAGGAGCTGAGTGGGGGAGGAGCTCCGTCTTTTAAGGCGGAGCTACGTCCACCCAGGCTGAACGGTTGCCATGGAGATTGAAGTATTTCATGCATTAAAGGATCAGATCAATAGAGATTTGTTTTATGAGGGAAAACATTATAACATGATGTAAAGCTAAAAAAAAGCGATTTTACAGAATACTGCTCCTTTAAGTAGATTTCAGTTTCTCTGTGTGACGTTTACTCTAATAATTTGGAAAAAGTCTCCATCTGGTGGGCCAAAGCTGTGGTTGGGGGGCCACAGAGAGTCATGCCGAGGGCTGAAAATGGCCCTCGCACCGCCCTTTGAACACCAAAGGTTTCACAGAATCAATAAACAGTCATGAAATCATTCAGTTAGATTCTGTTAACTAAACTAATACGTTTTCTAAGCTTTGGGGAAAATAGCAAAAGCAACATTTCCGATCAAACTGTCAGTTTAGTGAAATTAAACAAAACTCCAAAGATTTTTATGACAAATGATAAACAATATGATAAATGCTCTGACCTTTCTGCAAAATATGATCTTAAAGTTTTACTATTTTAGTCAACCTGTTTCCTGTCGTCTCTGACGATCTGTTTACTGTTCACTGTAAGATATGAGAACCGTTTCAGGAACTTTATTTTACACCCAGATCATCACACAACGCACAATTTTAGCTCCAAACGTCGACATCTCACTTAAATGCAGAAAAACGGGAAGTGAATTTATTTAAACTTTATTGGCACATTTTGAGTTTAAAAACTTATGTCTTATGGCAAAGTACCCAAGAGTAGAAATACTTTGACATATTTTTATTCAAGTAAAAGTAAAAAGTAGCCGTCCAAGAAATTATTAAAGAGTAAAAAAAGTATTTGGTAAAAAGTCGACTCAAGTCCTGAGTAACTGATCAAATGATCGTTTAATATTTAAAATGTTTCACCATCAGATAAACAAAGATATAAAGTTAAATGGACATTTTGATATTTTAAGGTCAGAAATTACAATAATTTATATAAGAAACAAAAAATAACAAAATCAATCAAAAGATAATTTTTCCAAATCAGTTTAAACAGAAACAGAAACTGCAGCCGTGTGTCTGAGTCTGGTGATTTGTTTTTCATTCAGTGGGAAGAAAATCCAGAAATTTTACTCAAGTAAGAGTAGAAATACTTCATAATAAAATTAGTTAAAGTACAGCCTAGTAAAAATACTCCTAAAAGTTACTCAAGTAAAAGTAACTGAGTAAAAGTTACTGCTGAACTCTGCATTTCATCTCCATGTTTATGTTAAATCTTAATGGTGACACAATAATTAGAAAAAACATCCAAACATTTTAAATAACTGTAACTAGATATAATCTGAGGCAGATTAAAATGTGGTTTTCCTGTCTGATTTCAGGAGCGCTGATCATGAATTCGTTGAGGCGAGGATTCGCCAACCTGCAGACGCTGATGGACAGCCGCGCGTCGCGCAGCGAGCAAAACAACAACCTGGAAACTCCTGCAGCTGACCGTAAGTTTCTGTTCTCATCTCACCTCCGATGATCAACATCTGGTGACTAAAATATTCCCCCATTTAATTTGTAAAACTACAGGGCCCCCTAGTGGCCGTAGGGGAATTTATTTTTGCATTTCCTTGCTAAAAATGAGCAAATAAACTTTATTCTGGTCTATTTTGTATGCAAACATCTATTTAAAATTGTACTCATACTTTTAAAGAGCCTCATTGAAAATATATTTATACATTTTTAACCGTTTGGTGCTTAAAACTTGATTGAAAATGAATCTATTACTTTGTGTTTGTTTATGTGAAGCTTAGATGAAAACGGCTGTTTATTAAACATTCAGACTGCTAACATAAAAAAACATAATCAGAACTTCAGAAGACTTTATCAAGTACCTGAAAAACACAAAATCAGTGAAGTAAATTAAAGTTGGCTAAGTTTAAACCTGATGTCATGTCGTTATTTTACCACAAGGTGGCGCCCCCACTGGCCCTAACTCGTCTCAGCAGCTCCTTCATGTTGGTACGTCACCACAGCTTAATGATTTTATCTTTTTTCTTTTTACTTCATTTAAATCGGATCAAGAACCCAACAAACTTCCTTTTTCCTTTCATGCTATTAGCTTTTGGCATCTCTGCCAGTTTTATATTTGTCTTATAATTTTACTAAACTTAATTTTATTTCTATTTTGTCATTTATCTACCTGTGATGTTGTTTGTTGTGAAGCGCTTTGGTCAACTGAGGCTGTTGTAAATGTGCTATATAAATAAACTTTGACTTAACTTGACTTTTCTTTTCTTAAAAAAATAAGAGTGTCAAGTTGCGGTTGCCGTGACAACCAAAGTCAAAATACACGTCTCTACAGTCGACCCCTACGATGTCAGGAAGCTCTGCAGCACTCAGATAGTCAAGGTACACACACACACGCACAGACACACACACACATTCCTGTATGTTTTAGACTTTAAAATGAAATAATAGGAATGTGATTAAAATCTCGTTGGCTTGCCGTATCTTTAGAGGTCAGAGGACGGCGAGTTTCGAGCGTCGGTTTGCTGCAGCATCGACTCCAAGCTGCAGCGTCACAGCAGGATGGAAGTCAGACTTTACAGAGAGGATGATTTAAGGTCACACTCCTCAGTAAGTGTGTGTGTGTGTGTGTGTGTGTGTTTTACTACAGCTGTGTGTTTGTGTGTATATAAGAGGATTAATGATGAGGACGTGTAAAACTGACTTGATTTCTCTCTAAATTAATCTCCAACACACACACACACACACACACACACACACACACACCCCGCCACCCTCCACCCACCCCCACACGCACATGCCTACACACACACACATGCCCCCACGCACACCCATTGGATGGATGGGTGTGTGTGTAAAACAGAGAACAAGCTGAGTTAATTTTCGTTTTTCAGCTCTGTTTCTCCTGCCAGGAGCTTTTCTAAATCTCCAAATATTTTCCCATGATGCACCTGGGGCGGGGGGGCGTGTTTTTTTTTCTTTTTTTAATCCCTTGGGCTACGATGAAATGGCAGGAGGAGGAAAAAGTGAGCGAGTGAGGAGGAGAAACAGCTGCTTTTTCAGCTGAAGTCGTTCCTGTTTTTGTCTGGATTTGTGGAAACTTCTTCTTCTTTGTTTTTAATTTTTGCCGATTCTAATCTGAAGGATTAATCTTTTAACTCCTCCATCGCTCCGCTGCTGTTTGACTTTAACAGTAAAACTGTCAGTAGGCTTTAAACTGATGGTGCAGGTAGGAAACAGAAATTTATATTTCTGTGAAGCCGTTTTTATTTGGCATTTAGATCCTAATCTCTTAATCTCAAACTGATATTTTTGAACAGAAACTGAAAATAAACCAACACAATGGATCAAAATTAAGTCAAACACAAATAGCAGCAGCAGAATAACTGCTTTCTACTACATAATGCTTAAAATAATGACAAATGTAGATTATTTTTCCAACTTGCAGCTGGAGGATCGATTTATCTATTTATTATTCTACATCCAGCAGCTCTAGTTACTCTAGCTCGTTATCTGTAAACTCTCCTAAGAATAAAACGTTCTCAAGATGCAGCGAGCGATGATGGCCTGCACCGACTGTTTACGTCCTCCAAGAGACGACAGCTCCCCTGCTGGACAGGTAGGGCATTACACGGCGGAAACAAACAATATGGAGGCGAAAAATACCCGACATGTAAAGTTATGAATGTGATTGAATTAGAGCTGAAATGATTAATCGCGATTAATCGTGAGTATTTGTGATTATTCCCAACTCTGGATGTGTGTAAAAATATTCAGCTCAACCCAAATTAATCTGAAATAATTCATCCCCATATTGAGTGAAAGCCTGAGTAGGATTGTGTAAAATTTGAGTTTTTATTGAAGGTGTCGTCTTTAAATTGACCTTTAGCCACATTTAAATGAACAGACAGCCATAGAAGAAGTAGGTGACGCTGAATGTTTCATGTTTAGATGTGAATTTCTCTCACTGTTTGATGATAAAAGCTCGCTGGAAGCAGGGAGGAAGTGTGCAGAGGCGTTCGTCTGTTAACCACAAGCAGAGCACAGTTCACCGTCTCTCACATCTCCTTCATCTCTGTTTACTCGTTCAGCCAGAAAACTTTTATTCAGAGTTAGAACATGTTTTTCTGGTCAGGAGTTTATCTGAAGGCCACACAAACACCAGTTTAGGGTTTGGTTACCATGCCAACCATGGATTGGGACCTATCTGACTTTTAACGACACGGATAATGACTTCCAGTTTGAAAACATCCACCGTGATTTTGGGTTTTTACTCCAGTAGAAGGAGAAGATCCGTTGTTTACATGAGCTGATCTTAAGCTTTGGGTCTGATCAGCGTCCAAACGCTGACACATCGAGATTAAAGGTGACCTGTTATGTTTCCTTTAACAGGTTAGGGCAGGTCCACACAAAACATGTTCACAAAATCGTTCTCAGATCTTGAGGTTTCAGTCAGGTCAGCTGTTTTAGCGCTCTGTCACTTTAAATCCAAATGAGTGGCTGAACACGCCACCAGGTGAAAATGGCTGCAACTAGATGCGGTTATGCATCTCGTTGCAAATGTGAGCTAAAAGTCGGGAGGTTTTTGAAACGGCTCGTTTTCCAGACACCAAAAACATGAACTCAAAGTGTTTGTGCTGTTTTTCACCAGCAGTCGACGCACAAAAAATCAATCAATCAATCAATCTTTATTTCAGACACAAAAGAGGTCCATAGTAAAACAAAAAGAAAAGAAAAAAAAAACAAACAAAAAGAAACATGACAGTCACTGAGCCACAAATAAATGATGACGCCAATGTTTCCACAATCTTGAGAAAAATCTCGCTGTACTAAAAACAGGGTTTACTAAAATTGCTATTATATTATTGTATGACACGGGTAATCTACACATACATTTATACATGAGATTCCTGAGCGCAGCTGCACATGTGGGAACAGCGTTATGTGCAAACATGTGGCTGGCACTGCTCCATCTAGGCACTTTGAGTAGGAGCCTCAGGCCATCATTGTATGCCACATAAAGTTTGTGCAGGCTACTTTTTTTATATCCTCGCCATAGATGGGCTGTGTAAAATGAAGTACAGAAAACTTTAAAAAGAGCTACCTTCACAGAGGATGAACACATACCAAACTTTCTGATCAAAATATTAGCCTGTGCATACATCATGCAATACTGCCTACAAATGTCACGATCATCAGATAGGTCATCAGTTATGTAATGTCCCAGATATTTAATTTCATTGCATATATTGAGGACAATGCCAGATAAAGAGAAGTCAGGGGTTATCAGATGCTTATCTGCTCTACTTCTAACAATCATGACATTGCTTTTCTTAGCGTTATATTTGACATCAAAATCACATCCATATTGGGAGCAGACCCTTAGTAATTGTTGAAGGCCAGCACTATATGGGCATAAGATTACCAAATCATCCGCATACATTATGTGATTGATTGTGCGGTCACCAACTACACAGCCTGTTTTACAACAATTCAGGCGCTTTGATAGTTCATCCATATAGATGTTAAAAAGGTAAGGGGACAATATACTTCCCTGCCTTACTCCGTTACCAACATTAAACGAGTCAGACAATGAGTTACCCCATTTGGCATACATTAGTTGATGACCATACCAATAGACCATTATTCTAATTAGATATTTGGGTACACCTCTGCTTTCTAACTTGCAGAACAATTTTTGATGATTCACGCGATCAAATGCTTTAGAAGCATCAATAAAACACATAAATACTGTGGTGTTGTGCAAATTATACAAATCTAAAATCTCCTGTAGCACAAAAATACACATGTCTGTACCATGTTTGGGTTTAAAACCGAATTGATTATCAGAGGTCAAAAGAAACTCTTCCAGCCTATTTAGAAGGACTCTTTCAAAAACTTTCGACAAACTACTAGCTAAAGCTATGGGTCGGTAATTCTCCAAGGAGCTAATCTTACCCGCTTTGTCTTTAATAGTGGGTACCAGAATGACAGATAACATTGATTTAGGTAGCAGACCATGTACTAGACAGCCAGTGAAACACATAGAGAGTAATGCACAGAGTTTTTTACTTGCATTTTTCAAATGCTCAGTGGATATGTTATCCATCCCACAGGCCTTATTGTCTTTCAGTGTCATAATTATATGATATATTTCTTGTGGGGATACAATCACATTCTCATTACTGTGAATGCTTCCTATGTCAGAAATGTCACTTTTGACACAATTAAACAGCGCACTGTAGTGCTCTTTCCATAACTGAGTGATTTCTTTTACACCAGTAACACCATCAATAGTAGATGGAAATGTGCAGAAATGAATTTTGATTAATAGAACCTCTTTAATTTTGGAGTGAAGATTAGAAAACTTGAACAAAAAGCATCAGACATGCGTTTTTATGATCTAATAATCCAAATGTTTTCTACTTAATCTAATTAAACTGGTTACCTGCTTATTTGAAATCTACTCTTACCTCTAATCCTGGATGGTTCTCTTTAGGAACCTGCTCAAGACTCAAGCCTACTGTTAATATATCATCTCTTTTATTTACACATTTATAACCAGATTTTAACCTTTTATCTAATTATTTTTCAGTCCTTGTCTACTTGATGCTTTCTGTATTAAATTATGGTGTTAAATCTACTATAAAATTATCCCTTGAGCGTTGTTGATTTATGTTTACACTGCAAAAACACAAAATTTGACCAAATATTCTTGTCTAGTTTCTATTGCAAATGTCTTAGTGCACTAGAAATGAAAGAAACTAACTGATAAGTGACTTTTTAGCAATAAATAGAAGCTTGTTTTAAGTAAATACTTCCTTAAAATTGATTAACAGGTACTATATCCATTGGCGGATTATTTAATTTACAACACAGAAAAAATGTTGAATGAATCTGCCAGGGGAACTAGAACTTTTTCATCAATATTAAGAATATTCTCCTATATTTTAGTGAAAAGCTATTTGTAAGTTATTATTAGCTCCAGAAACTAGGTGATGTTTCTTGTTGATCTCATATTAATTTGGCCCATTTATCTCGTTTCCGCCCAGTTTGTTTTGAATGAAACGTGAAGCGGCATTTAGCACCAGCTGTGGCGTCCAGTGTGTGTCGTGTTTCTAGGTTTGATGAGGATTAACGCGTAATCCTGAAAGCCTCTTGTTTGGCCGGGAACTCATTGAGAAACATTGGCTCGGCGTGTCGTTGCACGTCGGCTTGTGGTTGCACCAACGCGGAGCCGCCGGCGAGGAAATGAGGCAACGGCTTGGATTTCTCTAGCATGCAGTAACTGCGCTGCAGGGAATTTTTAAAAGTTTGTAAGACTCTCTGAACGCGTCAGTCAGATCCGGGCTTGTTTTTTTACTGATCAGTTAAAAACCTGAAGAGGGGAAAGGAAATTTAACTGCAACATTTTCCTAAATACTCTCTGACAAACTGGAACATTTGCATGTTTTAGAGAAGAAAATGTTGGAATAAATGAATAAAAAACTATGTTGAATCAGTTTTATCCTTAAATCTGAGGTTAACAGGTTCAGGAGGGAAACCCAACCAGAGTCTGAGGGGATTCACTGCAAAATTATAACATTTTACCAAGTATTTTTGTTTAGTTACTAGTTTCCAGTTATCTTAGTTCACTTGAAATAAGACAAAAATAACTTCCAAGTAACTTTTGAGAAAGAAATAGGAGCTTGTTTTAAGTTATTAATTCTTTAATATGTATTTAAAATAAACTAGTTTTGTTGGCAGATTTGTTCACTTATGACAATATATATTTCAGTATTTTTTTTAACTTGTATTTTTCAAGTATTTTGAGGTTTTCTCAGGGCAGGTGAGAAATATTTGGTCTCTTTTCTTCCTGTTGTTTGGTTCAGATGTTGTGACCTTCATTTTTTGTGTGATTTTAAGTCATGGTGCTCACCACTGCCAAAGATGTTCCCAAACCAAAGTCTTTGAGATTCTCTACTGGGAACAAGCTGGACTTGTTAGTAACACAAGAAGAAGTAGCATGGTGTTAGCTTGTGCTAAACCCAAATTAATGTAAAAACATTCATCTGAAAATCAAAACCAAAATGTTCCATCACTTTTAGCATTCAGAGCCAAAGTCTTTCCTCTTTAACTCTTCTCCTTCGTGTTTGATAAAGCATCTTAATCTCAGGTTGTGATGACTTTAATAAACCTTTTCTGGGACTTTTCTCTGCTTCCCTTCACTTCAGTGTTGTGATTTTCTGTCGACTGTGTCGCCTGATTTGAGAGCTTTAATCCCCTGAGCTGCTGATTATCCTCACAGCAGCTCAGTGACTTCAGCTGTGGGGAGTTTGGACTTTGCTCGACTCTTTTATTAAAGATGGCCGTTGGTTTGTGTGGCTCTGTAAATAGTGCAGACGCACCATATATAGACTCTAGTCCTCAATAGGACCAAAATAGTCATAAAAATGCTAAAATCTGCCATCAACGTCATTTAAATGTGAATTATTTCTTAAGAGCTTTTTTTCCTTCAATAATTCTGTTTATTTTTCTCCTTTTTGCTGTTTCAGCCGTTAATTTCTTGCTCAAAGCAAAATAAAAGTGACATTCTGCTAGAAGATTGTTTTGCTCTTAATTTTTCTGAATAGTGAGCGTTTTGGGATCAAAGGTGCGGTTCTGTTGGACATAATGTGAATCTTTAACAGCCATGGTAACGTCTCATTTTATTTTTTCTGCTTCAAATGATCATCTGGGAATAAGTTTTCAATTCTCTATCAGCTCCCTACCTGCCATGCTACTAAAAGCTGAATTAATCAGAAAGTAGGCCAAGCTGTCAGTTTCACTTCCAGGAATCCAGCAGGTGAATAAATCCTGATCAGACAGAGCAGCGCAGCGTAGCGTGAGATTCGCTGACGGTTTTTTGGGTCATTGCTGTGATAATAAAGTTGATTCACTGTAACTCTGAGGTAAATATGGCGTCCAGCAGCCTGGCGACCAAATTACTAATGTTACAGTTTTATTTTCCAGTGACATCATGTCTTCTTTTGAGTCTAAAACAAAGAGCAGAGACGCAGTAAACTGATTGTATGTTTGCAACTTTAAGCATATTTTATCATTAATGTTGGAAACCATTTTGTTTTTTGTTCTTTCAGAGAAGCTGTTTGGGTTTCACATCGTTCTCCATCAGAGATCTCCTCCGGTCCAAAGAGCCTCGCTGCTCCCTGAAGCTCAGGTAAACTTTACATTTCACTTATAGAAGTAACTTCTAGGACAATTAATCCTCCAGAAAAATCACAAACTGCCATTAAACTGATAAAAAGCCTAAAATCTTTTTCTTTCTGATCGGCTGTGAAACATCTCTGAACTTTCTAAGCTGGCTTAAAGTGAAATCAGAGAACCGGCATTCAGTCTCTGCGCTCTCATTTCTTGTGAAAAACGCTTTTGTAGTCAATGAGGTTCTTCTTAAACAGCCTGTAGATAGGGGTCCAGCTACCTGCCTGCTGATTGGCTGTTGCTCGGATACCTTTACCCAGAAGAGGAAGTGAGATGGGGCAGCGTGTGTCTCCGCCTCTAGACCCATAGAGGAAAAAGTCTCTTCCTGTTTTAGCATCAAATCACCTCCAGAGAAGAAGAGAGGAGACGCAGACTGAAAGCTCACACATGCCTCAGTGCAGGTTTGCAGTTTGCTTGTGGTTTTCCTTCGCAGGCTGATTTTCTCTTTGAGTTTATTTGTTTAAGAAGGAGATGATGTCCGTCCAGAAACGTTCAGTACGATGTCACTTCCTGCAGGTGACGGTCCAGGTTGACGTTTCAATGTAGATTTATTGGCTTTGTGTTGCATGAATGTCAACAAAACGTAAAGTAGGGCTAACTAACTGCTAACACCGTGGAAACCAGAAGTTCAAATTCATGTTTTCTTTTTCACAATTTGAAATTAAATCTTAAATTAAATTAATATAAATTTTAGTCTTTAAACAAGACTAAAACTTGTCTTGTTGTAGTTCAGCTGGAGTTATTTCTGTTTGCTGAAAGCCACAATAATAATAGCTAGAATATGTCAGAGATTTATTTATTGATGCTTACACACACAGAGTGATTACCGTCTCTTTAAAGGGGATCTGTTGTGTAAAATTCACATTTTGAATGTTTTTACTCTTCCATTTTGGATCCTAGACGTTTTTGGCAATAACTTGATGTTTTTTGGTGTCTGGAAAATAATGCGTTTCAAATTTGTTCATTTGACGGACACTGCGCAGTTACCTAGCAACCCCAGCCCCGTTACCTAGCAACCTATGCAGAGCTGCAGCACTTTTGTTCTGCTGGTTTTATACTTTGTACAATGGCTGCTGGAAAATACGAGTGTTTTGTTGTTGACTTGCCATACAGAAACCACTTGCTAAATTCTTGTTGGTTGTGCAGGAGGCTCAACTTATGCTTTTCCAAGATGTACAGTTGAATAATTGCAAATCGGTCTCTAGCCATTTTTCATGTGCGAGTGTAAATGTTGAGTTTGGGGGGTGGGGGGGGGGGTGTGCTTGCAGCAGATTATTTGGATTTAAAGGGACAGGACACCCTAAAATATCTAAAATAGGCAGACGTGTTCCTACTAAAAGTCGTCTAGGAATGATTTTGTGCAGAAGATGTCATGAACATGTTTTGTTTAGGACATAAGCTTATCCTAATCTGTTCAAGGAAGCATCATTTCTCACCTTTAAGCAATGAGGGAAAGCCCAGATGATGACGTCATGGCTTTAGAAAAAACTTCTGATAGGTTTAGCAAATGGAAATAAATTAGATGATTCTATTTAACATAGAATTTATCTTAAAACAAGAGACGTTTGGTCTGATTTGACCTCAGACTGTGAGAAAGGTGTATGTAAACTTCTGGTTTCACCCTAGAAAACCATTCACTAGAGATATTAGTATCAAATGTTGCTATAAATCCATATTTAGCTCTCTTTGCTCGTTCTTTGCTGTCATTGTTTGTTGCTTTCAGCTCTGACCTTTAGAGGTTATTTAGAAATCAGTCAGCTGATTATTTCCCTTTATCGACTCCAGCAGGTTGAAAACTGGAAGATCTGCTGCTGTTTAAAAGCAGATTAAATGTATGAAAACTATTAACTGCACAACATATCTCTAATTTATTGTTACTGTGTTTCTGTGATGTTTTGCAGCAATTATTTATTGCAGCATAAAAAGTTTTAATACATTAAGTAGTAGTAAAGTGTTAAAGTTACTAAGAAACTACATTTATTTACTTTTCTCTTTTCCACGTTGATATGAAAACCTTTATCCGCGTCAACGTGTGATTTCCTCACATCTTGCAGTTTATAGTCTACAGTTTTCCCTTTGGTAGAAATGCAGTCATGATTAGAGAAAGATGATTTGATTCAGACATCAGAGCAACCTTGTAGTTTCTTCCAAACTCTGTCGAGTTATGATGGAGGTTATTATTGTTAACTAAAACTGACGAAATAATGAAAACTTCACTAAATAAAAACAGTAATTATAGAACTATAAGAACTGTAACTAACTATAACTAACTGGAACCAAATTGTGTGTTCATAAAATACTAAAACTATACATAAAACATCCTTTGTTTTTGTGTTTATGATTATATTTATTTGCCTTTTAACTGATGTGAAATTCAGCTGGTCTGAGTTTTCCACAAACTGCTGATCTACTGGGATTTTCACTCACAACCATCTCCAGGGTTAACAGAGAACGGTCAGAGAAAGAGAAAATATCCAGTGAGCCTCAGTTCTGCCTTGTTGAGGTCAGAGGTCAGAGGAGACTGGCCAGACTGTCAAAAGGTCAAGACGAAATAAAACTAAACTTTAAAGAAAAATACAAACTATTAAAACCCTGGTAATGGTCCTTCTGTTTCCAGACAATCTGTTTCCAGGCCGTTTTGTTGGACTGAATGCGACCCGGTGTCGGAAGCAGAACCGTCGGGTTTCACATATCAGTGCTCATATTCCTGATCTGGGTTTAGTTCTCTTTGTTTTGAATATTTACCTTCTGGTCGATGTTTTCTTGCTTGGTTTTTGGTTTCCAGGCGTGTTTGATGCGTCCGCGGTGCACAGAGTGGCGTTAACATAGATCCATCTCTACAATATTTACATCCCTGCTGGGTTTGGTCCAGCTTGTTGCCACTTATTGTAAATAGTTTGTTGTCTTTTGTGCACAAATGCACATTTTCAATTTTTTTACTCCACTGCACATTCCTTTGGATTGGAGTTTGGTATTTTATAGTTTTTTATATCTTAGTTTTGCTCAAACTGTACAGCATGTTATTCTTAATTCTATTTTTATAAAGCATATTTTACATTTGTGTTCGTTTACATGTTTGGATTTTATGTCGCTTTGCTGCTTTTACACTTGAATTTCCCTTTTGTGGGACAATAAAGGATATTTTATTCAATTCTATTCTTTGTGTTTTTTTGTGTTTATTTTTATCAATCATATTTTTCTCCTTTTCGGTTTCCTCTTGTTGCTGTTTCCTTTTTTTTTTTTCTTCTGTCTTATTGTATCTAGTTACGATTGTCCAAGTTATTTTGTTTCCAAAATTCATCCCACCATCTTTTTGTTTTTTCAACTTATCTTTTAAACAGTTTCATTAATTTAACTGTGTTAAAGAACCTCAAAATTAAAAACAAAAATAAATGAATTTAGACCATTTTTCACACATTGTAAATTTCTTGTTTTGTTTCTTCGTAATAGTGGTTTGTTTGGTTTTGTTAACTTTGCCTCTAGTTTTACAGTGTAAAAGGAAGTAGCAGCTTTGCTTTTAGAAGTGAGTTTCATTTTCACCTGGCCGCCTCCTTCAGCTCTGTCTTCTGTCCGTTTGTCTTCGCTGCAGGACGATGGACGGCGTGAACGAGGTCGGGGACGTGACGGTTTCCCGCCTGCAGCTGGAGGAAGAGACGGAGGATAAACGTCCAGAAAACAAGGTGGAGGAAGAGAAATGTTTGTTTCTCTCAGCAGAGAGGTCTCACTTTGACACTTTTCTTTGCGGTTTCCTCTTTGGCATGTTCATCTTGTTATGTGCCATGGATCAAATTGAGATTAAAGGTTCAGTGCGTAAGTTTTATATAGAATATGTTCTTTAAATATTTGTTAAAACTGTCACCAAACAGATAAACTGTGAAACATTGATCTCCACCTCCTCCCTGAGCTGCTGCTGCTGAATAAATGCACAAAAGTCAGAGCCAGGAGGCGGGTCTTAGCGCTGACAGTCATCCTCATGTACGTGCTGCTAAATGTGCTAATAGCAGAGAAACAACATACTGTTACAGGAAAACTTTTTATATGTTGTCATCAGTGGCCAAGTTAAGAAGATTGTGATTGACAGCGTTTGTGCAGGAGACTCCACTTCTGCTTTTCAAAGATGTACGGTTGTATAATTGCGCATCTGTTTAACCTGTGAGTGTAAACATTGAGTTGGGGGGGCGCAACCAGCAGCAGATTATTTGGATTCGAAGTGACAAAGTGACAAACACAGGTATCAAACTCCAGGCCTTGAGGGCCGTAGTCCTGCAGGTTTTAGATGTGCCACAGGTACAAACACTGGAATGAAATGGCTTAATTACCTCCTCCTTGTGTAGATCAGTTCTCCAGAACCTTAATGACCTAATTATTCTATTCAGGTGCAGCAGAGGCACAGCTAAAAGTTGTAGGACAGCGACTGGAGGATTGGAGTTTGACACCCCTGCCCTAAAACATTAAAATCTCATTATCTAAGAATGATTTTGAAATGTAATGAACGGGTTTTGTTTAGGCCACAGATCTAGAAGAACAGTGATTTCCGTCCATTTCACCTCCACTCAGGCCTGATCGTCTCTTCTCTCCCTCCAGAGCGCCGTGCTGTGTGACGCGCTGCACGGCTCCGTCCAGGACAAAGAAAACAGTCCGATGATGCGAGCAGGTGAGACTCCGGCCGGCGGCCATGTTTCTGCCCGATCCTCCGTCCTCCAACAGGTGTGTGTCTGTGCAGCCTTGTGCTCCCAGGTGTGTAAGCTGTACCGGTTTCAGACGGAGGATCACAGGTGGCTGCTGGTCCGGGAGCAGATGTCAGAGACGCCGCTGTCCTTCTCCTTACCCAAACAGCTGCTGAGCGCGCTCATCAGGGAGCACACTGACAGGTACACAAAGGGTTAATGACATGAGATAACATCGACGTGCCTCGACCTCGTTAAGTTTCAGTCAGCCGTGTTTGATTTTGTTGCTCAGGGTCGCGGAGGTCAAGGCGCTCGGTGACCTTTCACCTCACTGGGACGGCCTCCGCCACGACGCCGTCACCCACTCCCTCCAGCTGATCGGCTGCTACCAGCAAACGCAGGCGGAGCTGCACTGCCTCTCCAGTGAGATCAGAGTGACATCATCAACGATGACTCAGTCCAGCCTTCCTCACCTCACGCTCCCTCCTCTTCCTCTTCCAGCGGCGTCCTGCTTCAAGGCGAGCAGCAGCAAATCGGACCGACACCTGCAGTTCATCCCCACCAACCTGCACAGCCAGAGGATGGAGGTGACCGGCCCCGGCAGCTCAGGTAACGCACAGCGCCCCCTACAGGTGTTTTCCTCTTCCTGTTTCCTCCAGGTGTTTTCCTCTCTTCCTGTTTCCTCCAGGTGTTTTCCTCTCTTCCTGTTTCCTCCAGATGTTTTCCTCTCTTCCTGTTTCCTCCAGGTGTTTTCCTCTCTTCCTGTCTCCTCCAGATGTTTTCCTCTCTTCCTGTTTCCTCCAGGTGTTTTCTTCTCTTCCAGGTGTTTGGTACGAGGTCATCACATTCGGAGCGCCGGCCGATCACCACCAGGCCTTCAAACATGGAGGACTGAAGCGGCTGCTCATCAAGCACACAGACCACACACACAGGTGACCCTTGACCTCAGATTCAAAGCCAAAAATACTCGGTACGGTTTTATGTTTTTGCAGTGTTGGAGGCGCCATCAGTGTAAATATCACAGCAGCTGCTTTAGTTTAAAAGAAAATGATGATGAAACATAATAATTATGATAATTTGGATTTTTTTGCAAACTTTTTAGAAATATCCTAAATATAATTATAATTTCTGAATATTGATTAAAAGAATAAAGTTTAGTTCCACTGACTGAAGTGAAATAATCTGAACGTCTTCATCAATTTGACCAATATTTTACTTAAAACAAGCTGCTATTTCTTGCTGAAATGTTACTTATCTGTTAGTTGTCTAAATTTAAATGTACTACTATATTTTCAATAGAAATACTTTGTAAAATGTAGATTTTTAACAGCTCAAGTATTTTGATACCAACATGATAGAGAAATCTTAAAGAAAAGCAGAATTATTTTTGTGTATACCTCAGTTCAGTTTGTGTTGGAGTTGTTTCTCGCCGTTCCTTCGCCTTTAGCTCGGCGCCGTTTTCCCGTGACGAGTCGTGCAGAGCGAAGCGGCTGCTGGCCGCCGCGGCCCAGCTGCAGCCTCTGGTCTTCGGCCTGGCGGAGCAGCTGCTCTCCGTCTCCATGGAGGTCGACCCGAACCGCCTGCAGGACGTCCTGGACGACCTCAGGGAGCAGGTGAGTGCAGACCCTAACACACACACAGCTAACAGGAAGGCAGATGAATCTGACTCGCTGCCTCCCTCCCTGCAGACGTCGCTGTTCATTCAGGCGCTGAACGACGATCTGGTGAAAGTCGCCCTGCAGGACATGAACAGCCGGGCCGGCAGCGGCAGCAGCCACCTGCACGGCAACGGGTTGCTATGTGAGGTATCCCCCGGCGACCAGGAGGGGGCGCCGCAGGACGACACGCAGAACAGAGAGGAGGAGTGGGCAAGTTGGAAAGGGTGGGACAGAGTTGCCAGGTCTGACAGTTTCCAGCAAAAACACAACATAAAACAAAACATCCAAATGAATGTAATGAAACTAATATAAGACTAGATAGAGTCATGTATGAACGAATGAAGGAACTAACAATAAAAGAAACGAACAAATGAACAAACGACTGAAGGAACGATAAAAGAAACAAACAAAAGAAGAAAGAATAAAAGGAGTGAATAATGTAGCATTTTATTAAAGTTTGGTGCTGTTTTGAAAGAATTTTGATCAGCCTGTCGAAATCAGGGGTTTTTTTCCAGCCCAAAGTTCAAAAGCAGCGGAAACGTTCCCAACCTGGCAACCCGGTGTGTGGCTGTTTCTGCGGCCATCGGTTGTGTAAACGTGTTTGTTTGTGTAGGACAGAACGTGGGTGAACGTCGGTAAGAGTCTGGACTGCATCACGGCCATGGTGGAGCGGCTGCAGGAGCGACAGCGCCACCTGCAGGAGCAGCCGTCGCCGGAGCAACAGGAGTCCACAAAGGAGACAAAGTCCCAACACACAGGTGGGACAGAAAGAGACAAATGTCCCAGTTTGTCCTACAGTAATTTTAGCTCAATAAGTTCTTTCATTTCTCATATTGCTTGACAAAATAAAAGCAAGATTTAAAAAACATAAAATACCTTAATCAGGAAAAATGAGTCGTTTTTGGGGCCATTTATGGTGATTGTTTCTGTAAATCATAATTTCTATCAGTTTAGTTATTTTTTAAGCAGTTGGAATCTATTTAAGCTAATTTAGAACCAAAATCTATAATTATTTTCATTTATTTGGAATTATTTTGATAACTTTTCTACCTACCTTTAATTTAAAGAGATGAAGAAAACAATGGGGGGCATAGTGGAGACATTTTTATTTTTGTTTGTTAGATGTCCAGTGTGACTTTATTATATTATTTATTTTTTTGTTTTGTTTATTTGATTCTTTTACAGCTTAAAATAACAATTTTGAATGAAAAATCTTGTGTGGCCTTCACCTTCTCCCAAAAGTTAATTCACTATAAAATAAACAACTATCTTTATATAAAGATAATAATAAAGAAATAACTTAAGTTTACATGTGAAATTATCAGTTTTTATTTTGTTTATATTTTTGATAAAAGTGAACTTTGTGTTTCTGGAGCCTAGAAACACTAAATTAAAGATAAAATGTTCAGAGGAAGTTTCTCTCCTCTCTTCCTGCAGCCTCTCCTTCCTCCTTCTCCTCCTCCTCCTCCTCCTCCTGGCAGGAGCAGCTGCTCCCCCTGGTGGTGACGCTTAGAGACTGCGTGCGGGAGGCGGTAACCACGGCCCGAGCTGCCATGACCTTTGTTGTCCTGCAGGGGGCGGTGGCTGCGACTGTCGCTCGAGGTCCAACGCAGATCGTCCAGCGGCGCCACGCTGTCTTCAGCCAGGGGGTGAGAAAGAAACTCAGGCCCTGTCCGCCATTTTATCCTGAAGACATTTTGTCATTTTGGTGTCTTTGGAAATCAGAAAGTTTTAAAACCAACTTCCAGTTTAAAAACGTTGGTTTTATGTTTCCATGGTGACATATTTTAAACGATGACATCGCAGCTCCATGTTTCTCTCTGTCCTTCATGCGCCCCACTCTCATAAATAACAAACATGGCGCCGTTTGGTGTTCTTTGTGTAGTTCTCTGGCTGTTACAGCGCCACCGACTGGCCCGGCAGACCAACTGCAGCATTTCAGTCTGTGGTTCTGCATCTGTTGAACATTTTTTCTTAATCTGAAATCGTCTCTGTGTGTACAGGGCCTGTGTTTCCTTAAAATATTTTCTTTATTTTATTTAGTATTTTTGTTTAAATAAAACATTGTAGATAATCTACAAATATATATAGAAAAGCAGCAAAAGGTGATTTTACAATAGCATCAGAATAAGGCACATTTTATGTTTTTAAATAGCTTTAATATTGGATTAGGGTCAGATTTATCATCATGGTTTCTTCAGGTTCTTGTTCCATGTGAATAAAAATGTAACTTCCTGTTTTATTGTAAGGTTCGTCTCTGTTTGTCTCCCAGCTCTCAGCGATTGTTTGTGGATTTATGCTGAAACTGTTTGGAGGTTTGGAGGATCCAGAGTTTCTGCAGCAGCTTCTCTCCGTGGGGATCCTGGCCCAGTTTGAAGGCCTGCTCAGCACCTACGGTACGACGACGACCCCAAACAATCAGCTGAACGTTTTTATTTAACAGGATTTAAAAAATAATCTGAGCGTCTTTGAGAAAAACAGGGGCAGCAACAAATAAAGCACAAATAATTCTGAACATTCAGAAAAGATTTCTCTCTCTTGTTTGTTCTTCAGTGCTTGAAAACCTTGAAAATATTTGAATTTCATTCAATTTTGGTTTAGTTTCTAGTGCAAATATCTTACTACATCTAGAATAAGACAAAACTAAAGTATAAGTAACTTTTCAGCAATCTATATGAGCTTGTTTAATAAATAATTCCTTAAAATTAAAGCAAAAGTTCTATTTCTATTGGCAGATTATTTCACTTATAAAGAAATAATCTGTTATTTTTAATCAATATTAAGAAATTATTGACTTAAAACAAGCTCTTATTTCTTGCTGAAAAGTTACTTATAATTTAGTTTGTCTTATTTTAAGTGTATTATTTTCCTTTAAACTAGAAACTAGACTAAAATTACTTGGTAGGATTTTTGTGTTTTTGCAGTGTGTTGCTGGTAAATTTGGGAAACTTGATGCTGTAATCTGAGTGTGTGAATCGTTTCTGTCTCCAGGTGAGGAGTTGGGGATGCTGGAGGACATGGAGGTGGGCGTGGCCGACCTGAGCAGCCTGGCGTTCGCCATCACCGAGGCCCAATCCGAGCGACCCGACGACCTGCAGCCGACACTCACCGGAGCCTGGTGAGCGCTCTGACACACACACACCCACACACACACACACAGAACGCAGCCTCATCTCGGGTCATTTCTCCTCCATCCAGGGGCGATTTCGTGGTCGAGGTGCCGCTTCCCTCTGAAAGCTTCAGGTCGCTCCCCGAGGAGCTGAAGGCCGGCCGTTTGATCCGAGTTGAGCCGGTTCTGTTCAACATCGGGATCAACCAGCACCAGAGTCTGGCTGAGAGGTACAAACACAACGACATTAACATCTAGGAGTTAAAATCACCTAATTTTTTCATCCATCGTGTTTTTTTTTATTGAATCTGCTTGTTTTTTGTTCAGTGGGTGGAGAATCCAGACATTTTACTCAACAGTAGAAATACTTCACAATAAAATTACTCAAGTAAAAGCAAAAAGTGCAGCGTAGGAAAAATACTTATAAAAGTAAATCTTTTCAGAAAAGTTAGTGAAGTAAATGTAATTGAGTAAATGTAACTAGTTACTACCCATCTTTGATTATAACCATTACTTGATCATTTTTGAGTGCTCTACCCACCTCTGTGTAATACTAAGATAAATATCAGTGATATTTACAGTAGTACCTACCGCTAAATTAGCCTAGCTAATGTAGCTTCTATCTGCTAGCTAAGACAGACGTGTATCCTACATGTTTGTTGCTTCATGAACTTACTCTTGCCAGAACCTCATTTTTCACCTGAAGAGTTCGTACGTTCTTTAAAAAGCCGTTTAAATAAATGGATCTCAGTGAAGCTCCTCCATGTTGTACGAATTGGTAATAAACTTTAACATATTATCAGATTGGAAACATCGGAGACTTCTCCGACCTGACAGCAGCCATTTTGTTCTTGCATCTTTCTCTCGCACATTGATCCAGAGTTTCCACATATTTTCTCTGTGTTGGTCTTGGAGCCATGGGGTCGCTAAGCGCTGCGCTCGCCTACCAAGATGGCGCGGATCACTTCCTGTTTAGACGTGTGGGAGCTGTGTATGCAGTTATTTTCTGTTGTTTTCAGGTTTGGAGACAGTTCTCTTCAGGAAAGAGTGAATCAGCAGAGCTGTGAGCGTCTCAGAGCTTATTGCAACAAGCTGAGAGAAAAACTTCCTAATATGGGTGAGACCGAGTCGCCTGGAGGTTTTTGTTTTTATTTTCATTTCTTTGTAGAGCTTCAAAATAAAATCTCGGAATTTTTTTTATCCCAATTTTTTTCCCTTAAAAAAAGTTTGAAATGACAGAAAATATCTTAAAAAAACATTTTTCTATTTCAATTATTGTTTATGTGAATTGACCTCATTTCAAAGTAGAAGCTGTACAACTCAAACAAGATGGCCGCCCTTTTAGCATTGGTGAAAAAAAGTCCAGATTTTCCAAATATTTTATCTCTGAAACCAAAAGTTTGGTTAATTGATAGAATCGATTTTTTGCCCAGCCTTATTTATTTTTTATCCCTAAATAGAAATTAGGTAATATAACAATAATGATGATATTAATATTTTAGGGGTAAATCGCTGACCGCTCCTGAACTGAAGCAGCTCTTTCTCTCCCTCAGCTGGTATCCAGTCACTATTGGACCTGCTGTCGTCTCTTGATCGCAGTATAGAGGCCAAGAAGAGGAAAAACGTCGAGGTTTTGTGGCTCGCAGCTTCAGTAAGTCGCTCTGCTCTACAGGTTAGGGATCTCAGGAGCTGAAATAAACTGAGAAATAAATGTTTATAATGTTAAAAACAGCAAATAGATCTCCTTCAGTCCAGAAATATTCTTACCATGTTCAAAAGCTAATTGCTAAAATCGCCATTTCTATGCAGATTAATCTCATAAAAACACCACGACTCAACTATAGTTTAATGTTTTACATTTTTACTCAAAAGTAGAGATTTAATCACTTTATAAAACCAGAAATTTCGGAAACAGACAGAAAATCAGCTGGTAGATTGTGTGGATGAAATCACAGGGAAACTTTTGGGATTTAGTTTTTGTTGTTTGAAAGCAACAACTTATTTTTTCAGAGTCAGTTGAAAGTAGAAGAAATGTTCCTGAGTAACACTGGAGCTGCTGAGCTTGAATATAAATATCAACATAAAATAACATAAAATCAAAATAAAACATCAACATCACCTGCAGAGAAGAGGGAAAAGTGTTGGCACTAATGCTGAGCCCTGAGGGACACCATTTGTGACATTTTAAAAAACAAAATAACATTTTAAAATTTAATCACAAGATTAATTATTAATTATAAGGTAAAATAATTTATTTTAAAAGTTAGTTTTACTTTTTACTTCCTGATGCTGCTCCAGTTTTGTTTGCATTTTGTGAAAAAGTAAGTTGTACTTTTCAAAGGTTTTCATGTCGTTTCCTTCAGTGGTTCTTGGTGCAGCGCCCCCACAGGTGAGGAGGGGAACAGGCTTTTCAATTAGTTTGGTTTGTTTGACTTTCAGCAGCTGAAAGTGTAAAAAATGTTCCACCTTTGGTCCCCAGAAACAACCAAAGATAATTTTCTCCATGTTTTTTGTGTGCAGGTGTGTCGTAAAGTAAACGGCGTGCGGCTGACGAGCTGTAAGAGTGCGAAGGATCGCACGGCGATGTCTGTGACGCTGGAGCAGTGTATGATCCTCAGAGAGCAACACACACTCAGCCAGCAGCAGTTCAGCTCTGCGCTGGACAACATGAGGAGGTGTGTGTGTGTGTGTGTGTGTGCGTGTGTTTACACTCAGCTGTCTTCTTATTCTGCTCATCTTCTTATTCTGAGGGTGCGTTCACACCAGAACCTGTTGAGCTCAGTGTCTTCAGAGGTTTCTGTGTCGTTTCCTTCAGTGGTTCTTGGTGCAGCGCCACCACAGGCCAGAAGGGGAACAGGTTCTTCAATTAGTTTGGTTTGTTTGACTCAGTTCGGTGCGAAGGCGAACCGCAGCAGCTGAAAATATAACAGATGTTGGTATTTTTGTTTCTAATGAACCGATTCTACTGGACCAGGTGTGAAAACATCCTCAGTTTCTGCATCTTCACTTCTCATTTTTTACCTTCATTTCCAGTTCTTTCTTTCTTTTAATTTCCTTCCTTCTCTTTCTGTTTTGTCTCTCTTCCACTCCCTCTTGCTTCACACGCTGCCCCCTGCAGGTCTCGTCTGTCCGGGGGGCAGATGCTGGGCTGCTATGCCCACTCTGGGTTCTCTGTCTCTGGGTTTGACCCGGCAGAATGTCCCTCCGGCCTCCAGAGCCCCTGGATTCAGATGTGTTTTCACTCCAGAAGACATTTTTACCCAGTGGCCTTCCTCCTGGTGACCTCTCACCTGCTGGTTCTCTGGCTCATATTCAGCTTGGTGATCCTGCTGGCTAAATACCAGTAAACAAGACTGGGAGCACTGGGAGGCAGGGATTATAATGTTGTCCCAGGTTTGTCCACAATAGGAGAGCATAAATGAGTCCAAACTTATTGATTTATTAATGGTTGAAAAAGACAATCTGTGTGTTTTAGGAGCGACGGATCCAACAGTTAGCTTTAACTTATTAGCATCCTGATGATTTACAGTATCAGTCGGTTTGATTTTGTTTTACAAAAAGCAAAAATGTTTGAGTTTTCAGTACAGTAGTTTACTGATTTTTCAATTTAACCTAAGATTTATTTGTTTAGATTTAGCTACCGACTTGTCCGAATATTTTTTCTAATTTCTGCTTGTTAATTTATTCACTCTTGGTTATTTTCTTACTGACAGCTTCGTTTGGTTTTTGATGCTTTTTATGTTGAGTTTTGCTGCCACCAAGTGGCCAAATTGAATTTAATCACTGCAAAAACTAAATTTTACCAAGTATTTTTCATCCAGTTTCTAGAGCAAATATCTCACTACACTTAAAAAAGAGAAGAATTAGTTATAAGTAACTTATAAGCAATATACATGAGCTTGTTTTAAGTCAATTTATTCTTAATATTGCAGAAAAAATACTTGTTGCATCGGCAAATAACAAAACATTTTTACCATATTATAAGTGAAATAATCTGCCAGTGGATCTAGTTATTTTTCATCAATATTAATGAATTATTGGCTTTAAACA
Organism: Xiphophorus couchianus; assembly: GCF_001444195.1. NCBI lineage: Eukaryota > Metazoa > Chordata > Actinopteri > Cyprinodontiformes > Poeciliidae > Xiphophorus > Xiphophorus couchianus. Next base: position 22,857,201 of record NC_040241.1, on the reverse strand, counting down.
AGCTCCTATATATTGTTGAAAAGTTACTTATGAGCTTAGTCTTTTCTTATTTTAACTGTACTAGAACAAAAATACTTGTTAGTGTCTTAGTGTCGCCTACAGACTGTTTGCACAGGTAGCCTCTGTTTTTGTAGGACCGTAGATCTAGTCAAAGTAAAATCTGCTCTCCTCCAGAGGAGGATGTGTTTTCAGACAGGATGTTGCTGCCTGATTGCTGATCTGTGTTTCTGTGTTTTCGTTTCGCCGTGCAGAGACGGCTGCAGGACGGAGAACGTCCAGAAGAACATCGGCACCAGGAAGTTCGCCTTCAGCAGCGTTCAGCTCCTCACTTTCCCCAAACTCTACAGACCTCCAGACGGCAGCTACGGATAAACACTTCCTGTTTATACTCTTATTTATGCCCAAAGATAGTTTATTTTTCCATGTGAAGTGTGTGTGTTTGCTGGTTAATGCTTGCAGATTGTATTTCTGTGTGAATGAGGACCATGTTGGCTGTTGACTGTTTTTATAGGTGTTCGAATTACAAACCTGTTTCTGCAATAAATGACTGAAATCTTGAGTCTCTGATTCAAACGGTTATTCTGACAGTAAATCCACTGAAAGGCTTAAAATTCACTGCTGGGTTGGAGGTATTATGCATTTGTATGATAAATTTCCACAACTCTGATCTTAGAGTGAGAAATTCTTTGAAATAATCTCAGCCATGTTTGGCCATCGGCCTGATAGGGAAGTTTCCCACCTGCCAGGTTTGATCCAGACTGTGTTACACTTAAAATAAGACAAAACTAACTTATAAACAACTTTTCAGCTAAATAAATTAGCTTTTTTTAGGTCAGTAATTCATTAATATTGATGAAAATGTATTAATTCCACTGTTATTGTACTTATAACAAGGGGACAATGTCTTGTTATAAGTGAAAATAATCTACAAATGGAATTAGAACATTTTCATCAATATTAAGAAATTATTATTATTATTATTATACAAGCTCCTAATTTTTGCAGAAAAGTTACTTGTAAGCAGAAGTGGGTAAAGTGTCCAAATATTGTACTTCAGTAAGAGGAAGTACTCAAGTAAAAGTTAAAAATATCCATCCAAGAAAGAGTAAAAAAGTATTTAGTAAAAGGTTTACTCAAGTACCGATCAAATTATCAATCATTTACTATTTAAAATTACATCATCAGATGGACCAAAATATAAAGTTAAGTGGAACTTTTACAGTTTCTTTCAATAAAAAACTTATGAAACTTTAACAAAAACTGCAATGTGTGTCTGATCTGGTGAATGTTTGATAATGTTTTTTTTCATTCAGTGGGTAGAAAATCCAGAAATTTTACTCAAGAGTAAAAATACTTCATAATAAAATTATTCAAGTAAAAATAAAAAAAAGTACAGCACAGTAAAAATACTCCTAAGAGTAAATGTTTTCAAAAACATGTCAGTAACTGTAACTGAGTATATGTTACTACTTACTATTCAACTCTGTAAGTTTCATCTTAAACCACAACATCTTGCAAATGTCTCAAAAGCTGCTCCCAAAACCTTTAGCACATTATCTGGTACATCGTACTCAAGGATTTTGTGATGTGCAGAAGTCGTGAGGAAAACCAGTTCTGCCTGGTTCATTATGATCTTTCTCCAGAGATGCATCACATAAGCACAAACTCTCTCCTCAAGTCTTTCTTTAGCTGCTGCTAGTAATTGTTGCTAGTTTGCCAAATGAACAGACAACAATCCTGCGAGACAGGACACTTAAAAATATCTCTTATTTAAGTTACATGTGTTTGACTTGTGAGAAGGATGACGAAAATTATTTTCATTGTTTTTATTTTAAATGTTATAATTTTGATTTAACCCTTAACAACTTTTGAAAACTACAAAATAATTGATTATTTCCATTGGCATACAAAGCTTCAGTCTGAGTACAAAATAAAAGAGCTGGATTTTAAATAACTTTGAAACCCAAATTCCAGTAAGTTACACATTATTTTAGATTAACACACTTGATTTTTGAGCAGTGAAGAAATGGCACAAAATGGACATAAAATTAACATAAGTTTAAAATGAGTATTTTAAACATATGGACCTGGATTTCAATTTAATGAACTCGGCAGAGCCTCCAAGATAAAGACAGATCCCAGCATACAGAGGCTGAGTGAATCTGGTCTGGACTCTGTGGAGGAGAGTCATGGTTTCAGAGACGCTGTAGAAACACAGAATACCTGCTCTGTGATCCAGGTACACTCCTAGTCTGGAGGAAACTGGACCTGATACTGGAGATCTCACATCATTGTAGATAAATATATAACTTTTTTCATCACAACGCAATGCCCAGGAATTACTATTTGATCCAAACATAACTTGATCTGCCTGTGTAGATGAAACTGCAACACGAATAGCTTTTCCTCTCCACTCCACCTCCCAGTAACATTGTCCAGTCAGAATCTCTCTGCTCAGGGCAGTGAAACAAGGATTGGTATTGCTTTGATTATAAATATAAAATTGTTCTTGTTCATAAGAAACTGTTGCTTTTCTATTCCCCTCTGATAATAATAGATCCCTGTGTGCCGATTTTGGATCCAGAGTGATTTCTTGTGAATATATTAAGAATCCATCTCTGGTCTTTGGTTCTGGTTCAGTCAGTAAAACTTGCACATTAGCAATCTTAAGTGAGATGTTTGTCCATGAGTCTCTCAGGATGTCCTGTAGTTTATCTGTGAGCTCTGACACAGCTGGTGTCACGTCCTCAAAGTATCTCAGAGGACGGATGTTGATGCTGGATGAGTGTGTAGACTCACTGAGTGCTGGCAGTGAGGGGTAGTTGAGGAGAAACTGGTTGTGATCTTCTGTGTGTGAGAGCTGCTCCAGCTCAGCATCTTTCCTCTTCAGCTCAGTGATCTCCTGCTCCAGCTTCTCCTGAACATCTTTGACTCGACTCACTTCAGTTTCCTGCTGGGATCTGATCTGCTGCTTCACATCAGAGCTTCTTTTCTGGAGGAGACGGATCAGCTCAGTGAAGATCTTCTCACTGTCCTCCACTGCTTTATCAGCAGAGACATTGATGGCCTCCACCTCCTGTTGAAGCAGCTTCACATCTTTCTCTTGGTCCTGGATTCTCTGATGGATTTGTTGTTGACTCTCCTGGAGCTTCTTCTGCTTCTCAGCTCTTTCTGCTGCAGCTGGGACTGTTTCATGTCCTTTATGTTCCTCCATAGTGCAGAGATAACAGATACACTGCTGATCAGTACGACAGAAGATCTTCATCACCTCATCATGACGAGAACAGATGTTCTCCTGGAGTTTAGTAGATGCTTCAACCAGGTTACGTTTTTTAAAAGTATGCGATTCATGGTGAAGTTGAACGTGATTATCACAAGAAGAAGCCAAACAATCCAGGCAGGACTTGACAGCTTTCATCTTCCTCCCAGTAGAAACATCACAGGCCACATCTTCAGGTCCAGCATAGCAGTGGTCAGTTGGAGCAGTTTGGAGTCTAGTTTTCTTCAGATCCTCCACTAAATCAGCTAGCATGATGTTTTTCTCCAGATCAGGTCTCGGTATGAACTCTTTCCTGCACTGAGGGCAGCTGTGGTTTCTCCTCTGATCTTCTCCATCCCAGCAGTCTTTAATACAGTTCATACAGTAGCTGTGTCCACAGGGAATAGTCACCGGATCCTTCAGTAGATCCAAACAGATGGAGCAAGTGATTTTATCCATCAGAGGTCCACTCTGAGCCATATTCCCTGTCAATAACAGCAACTTTGTGAGTTCCTGTGTTTTGGAGATTTGATCAGTTTGAACTTTGATCTCAACTTGCAAAGCCACACCTGAAACTAAACACTTAACATCTATTAAGCCTGCAGCTCAAAGGTCGGTTCTTCTGACTAAAATCATTGTCAGGCAGCCATAACTGTTATTCATTTACGAGTTGATCATCCCGTTTCCAGAGCTGCAGTCTCTATGTGTGCAAACATTCATCTATTGTATCTGGAAAGCTGCTTCATTGCTATAATTCACAGCTGAACACTTAAAGCAGAGTTATTTCGTCAGCAGAGTTATTTTTGTTGAGACTTTTCTGAATCATCAAGTTTTCCTCAAAGTTCAACACAGACCTCCACTTTTGTGCCTGAGACTTGGGCTGTGGGAGGGGAGGAGTCGATGCTGCTGAAATTACACTGTATTGCCAAAAGCATTTTCTCACCCATCCACATTATCAGAATCTGGTGTTCCAAACACTTTCTTGGCCACATGTGTATAAATGAAGCATTTAGACTGTTTTTACAAACATTTGTGAAAGAATGGGCCACTTTGAGGAGCTCAGTGAATTCCAGCATGGAGCTGTGATTGGATGCCACTTGTGCAACAAGTCCAGTCGTGAAATTTCCTCTCTCCTAAATACGTAACAGTCAGCTGTATTATAAGAAAATGGAAATGTTTGGGAACAACAGCAACTCATTCTCAAAGTGGTAGGACACGTAAACTGACGGAGCGAGGTCAGCGGATCCTGAAGCTCATAGCGCCAAGACAGTCAATCACTGCAGACTTCCTAACTTCATGAGGCCTTCAGATTAGCTCAAGGACAGAGAGCTTCATGGAATGGGTTTCCATGGTGACCAGCTGCATCCAAGCCATACGTCACCAAATGCAAAGCATCGGATGCAGTGGTATAAAGAACACCGCCACTGGACTCTAGAGCAGTGGAGGCGTGTTCTCTGGAGAGATGAATAACCCAGAGCACAAAGCAAGGTCCATAAAGGCATAAATGGAGAGTCTGGTGTGGATGAACGTGACTGGCCGGCACAGATTCCTGACCTCAACCTGATAGAATACCTTTAGGGTGAAGTAGACTGGAGACTGAGAGCCAGGCCTTCTTGCTCAACATCAGTGTGTGACCTCATACATGCTCTTCTGGGAGAATGGTGAACAATCTCCATAAACCCTCCTAAACCTTGTGGACAGCCTTCCCAGAAGAGTTGAAGCTGTTCCAGCTACAAAGGGCAGACCAACGATACATTGAACCCTATGGATCAGGAGTGGGATGGCTTTACACAGAAACTTCACTATGACTAGAGAAAGCCTTTACCAATCCACACAGAACAACTTTAAACCTGTTGAGACGTACATCCTCTGAAAACTGCACAACTCTCTGAGTTATGACTGCTAGTTTAATTTATGGACATGTTGCTGCAGTGAATGTTTGTGGTTCTTCCTACTCTCAGAAATGCACTTCTGAACAAACTAAATGGGTTCTTTAAATCACCTAAATAGAGATACTCTTTTTCCATATAAATTAATACTACTCGATGAATAAGTTATAAATTAAAGTGCAAACTTTTCCCTTGTTACAAAATCAGTACAAGTTCAGACAGGAATGTTGAAAATATCGGAGGCAACTAGAGAGCAGAAACTGTTGGTTGTAATCCAACTCACCTCTCTGCTGCATCGGTGTTTTCTGAAACTGGCAAAAAGTGTTTTAACACGAGCTGGAAAATTTAACTCATGGGAATGTATTAAAAATGGCCTTCATTCATTCATTGTCTGCCTGTTTATCCTAGCGGTATTGCAGGGGAGCTGGTGCTTATCAGCGTTATGTGACACCAACAACCAAGAATTAACCTGCTAACATAACATTAACGTTAGCTGGAGCGCCCAGAAAGAACCAACAGAGAACCTAGAAACTCTGTACAGAAAGATTAAAGTTTATGACCTTGTTGTTCAGCAGCTAAGAACTTTCTTCTGGCTGACATGCAATAAGTACTTCCATTGTAAGGTTCAGTGAGCATCATGAATTTAACAATATTTAAACCGACTTTTAAAAAGATTTTTTAAAAAAGGTAGTTTTATTTTTATAGCACATTTTCAGCGACATGCAATACAAAGTTCTTTACAGGATTTAAAAGGAAATACAAACAAAATAACAAACCAAAAGAAAGAGCAAAAGAAGAAAAAGCTAATAATGTTGATCCAAAGTAAATAAACTTGATACTCCTATTCAGCGTTGGTAGATAAGTATAAGTAAGTTTCCTCTGGTCTAATTCTGGGTTGGAAGAACAGGAGTCTAAAAAGTTTTTGCTAAGGTAGTTTTTCTGGGGTCCAAGTTCTAATTCCTTTTCTGGGTTGATAAATAAGTGTAAGTAAGTAAATATCCTCTGGACTTCTGGGATGCTAGATAAGTATAAGTATCCTCTGGACTTTCTAAGTGTGCTCTAAATTTGTAAAAGTAATGAGTACTGCACAGTATCAAAGTAATAATAAAAACTAAGTGTTCCTGTTCTCGCTCCTAGTTTAGCAAGCTACTTTCTGTGTTTTCGTGTGGCATTTAATTGATAATTCAGGTGTGGTGCTACAGTGCCCTCTACGGGAGTTTCAGTGGTACTGCAGGCCAATTTTCATACTGGATACTTGTGTAGCTGTAGTTTACCTGTGTGGTTGTTAAATGCTCACATGATCGCTGTCTTTCCTGAGCTGGCATCAAAGTTAATTTAAACTTTTTACATTACGATAATTTGTTGCTTCTTTCTCCAATTTTTTGGGTTGCATCATAAATCTTTTTGGTGGCTGCATCTTGACTTTCTCCCTCCTCTGTCCTGCTTCATCTCTCCAGGAGACCTGTTTCAATAATATACTAGAACTGCAAGCAGTTATAATGGTTCCTCATCCAACCCAGCCAGCATACCTAGGTGGGAGGCATGTGGGATAAATGATGATATGTATCCCAGAAGGTTTGTCCACGGTTTCCATGGTGTGTAGAATCAGTAATTTGCAAATGGAACTACAAAACAAACAGTTGCATCATGGGTAACACAGAGCTAAATGAGCACATTGACTTTTAACAAAATTGTTTAATTTTATATTTTCTTTATCGTTTTTGTTATTTATGATGAAAAATGCAGGACATTTTCAATATTTATTAACTACTAGATTAAAAAGAAGGGTAGTCAATGTTTTCACCTAGAATATGGCAAGATCTACAGTTAATTTCATAAATAGTATTTCTTCTTGAATAGTTTTAAATATATGTTTTACATTTAGACATTGTATTATTTGGGAGAATAAAAGTTACATACTGGGCTGCAATATGTAACTTCTAGAAAGAATGTTTTTATTTTACATATTTGTTAAAATATATAAACATGTTTTATATGTACATATTGCAGCTTTAATATATGGGGGAAATTTGAATGAGAGTTAAAATCTAAATACATATTCTTTAATAGTGACTGAAATATGAAACTTGTATTTTAGGAACACTTGACAAGCAAAAACACTCAGATGCAAGAATTTCTGGTAATAGAAGAAAAAATGAAAGAATAGTTATTAAAAGCAAAAATTAGTTACAGGTTAAAATCTTTAAAGCAAAATCCATCCACAAAAATCTTTCTTGACATCCAAAACCTATTTCTCATAACAGTCAATAACAATCTCCAGCCATAAAACACACTCTGGTGTTTGGTATATCTAGCTAAAAAGCATTGAATGAACTGTCTAGCATTAGTATCTCTGAGTGAGATTACACTTCTCAGTGTAAGTGTAAAGCCCCTTTAACAAGCACAAAAACTCAAGCTTTTGATAACTTTTAATCCCCAATGCCCCAAGGGCATTTTGACCAAGTATGAGTAATTTGTTAAAGTTAGACATAAATGAAAATTGAAAAATGGCCAAAAATTATCCTTTGATGCAAATTGCCCAACTTCCTGTTTTGTTAAGGGCATGAGTTCAAAAGATTTCTTTTCTTATTTCAGGGTTTTCTGCTTACATGCAGAATTTGCCAATCCCAGTTGGCCTATCTCACATTAGGGGGCGCTGTAGAGTCACTTGGCCACGCCCATTTGTAATTTCATTAAAATACTAAAATTTCAGTTGGAAACCATTTGGGATAGAATTTGGTGAGTTTTTATGTGTCTAGGCCTCCAAACTGGCTCTTCTTTTGTGTCAAGAAAAATAAGAAGAAACATTTGAATTACACAGTGTTTCCACTGCTTGGGCCTGATTATATTACAATTGATTATCCTTGATGAAAATGACAACAATAGGCCCAAAACAGGTTGATTCTCATATGGGCAACCCAAATATTATAGAAGAGTGTAAGGTTCTGTCACTCATGCATCTAAGATATAAATTAAACAACATGTCACAACGAAAGGAGAAAGGGATGGATGTGTCTGAAAAACTTAGGAGGTGAAAAAAGTTAGTGCAGGATGGAGACAATAGCACCAAATTTGAAGATATTTTCCATGGTGGCCAAGGTTTGTGACAGCACAACACCAATCAGCACGACTACAGAAGGTAAGCACTACTATCTCTTCCCATCCCTAGAATATTGTGCGTTTGTGTTTTTGGATATGTTCAGAGCACACAGATAATTAAAAACAGCCCATCGGTAATGTTGCACCAAATGTATATAAATAATTAATCTGCTTAGTCAATTAAAATCAATCCATACTACACAAAAAAAGGCTCACATTTATTGCAAACTAAAACATTTTAGGAGAAAGTCTGTGTTCAAAATAAAAAGGATAATATCTGAATTTACATAGTACTCATCTAGTTGTCCTGTTCTTTTTCATCAGTTTTCTCCAGTTCAAGAAAAATACAAATAGTGAGTCACTTCTTGTGTGTTAAAGTATAAAAATCAACTTAAGAAAAGCATTAATTTGTGTTATAACATGAATTATTTACAAAAGTGCTACAAAGTTTATAATTTTTGCTGCTTCTTAAAAGACAAGCAGTCATCAGAAAATTAGGGATATGTTTTAACACGGCAACATCTATTGTCATGCAGTTGAAAGTCATGAGTTTGGTTTTGTGGGTGTATTTCATGATGTAATTAGTCTTCTTTGGAGGTTGTTTTGTTTTCCCTAATACACATCTGGACACAATTGTTGTTAATGACAATCACAATCACAGTGGTCACTGAAATAACATGAAACTGAAAAAAGTAATAATACATGAAAAAAGGAATGCAAATTAACCAATGAAAATCAGACATTGCTTTTGAAATGTGGTTCAACAGAATCATCTTAACAAGCAAATGAATGAAACAGGCCTGGACAGAAAAGTTAAATGGCCTGTTCTTATACACCACTTTATCTAATCTGGAAAACGTCACATTGCATTTAGTCTCTCAGAAACAGATGGTGTCAAATTACGTAGCCACAATTGCCCTGGTGCAGTCTCTAAAAATGAATGGATGTCAACAAACACGGCAAAGTAGCTCCATAACGACAGCTGGGTGGAGACTGAAAAACTGAAACTAAAATACACATTTTAACCAACTGGACCTCAGATCACTGCTGACTACTTAGGTTTAACAAACTCAGCAGAGGATCCTTCAGAAAGTCTAATCCCAGCATGTAGAGGCTGAGTGAATCTGGTCTGGACTCTGTGGAGGAGAGTCATGGTTTTAGAGATTCTGTAGAAACACAGAATACCTGCTCTGTGATCCAGGTACACTCCTATTCTGGAGGAAACTGGACCTGATACTGGAGTTTGTCTTTTGTTGTGCCAAAATGTACAACTACTTGTGTCACAGCGCAGTGACCAAGATTTGTCATTGAATCCAAATGAACATCCAGCTGATGTTCCTGATCTGTTGACGTTCTTGTTTGAAACTGCGATATTAACTCCTCCTCCTTTCCACTCCACCTCCCAGTAACAGCGTCCGGTCAGACTCTCTCTGCTCAGGATCTGAGGCCAAAAAGTGAATCTGTCTGGATGATCAGGATAAAACACTTGTTGGTTCATTCTTGTTACTTTTCTGTTCCCCTCAGATAATAACAGAAATCTACTTGCTGTATTTGCATCCAGAGTGATTTTTTGTAAACACCTTAAGAACTCAACTCTGGTCTTTGGTTCTGGCAGTGCAACATCCAACTTTGTGACTGTCAGTAAATTTTTTCTCCATGTGTCTATCAGGATTTTCTGTAGTTTGTCTCTGAGCTCTGACACAGCTGCTGTCACGTCCTCAAAGTGTCTCAGAGGACGGATGTTGATGCTGGATGAGTGTGTAGACTCACTGAGTGCTGGCAGTGAGGGGTAGTTGAGGAGAAACTGGTTGTGATCCTCTGTGTGTGAGAGCTGCTCCAGCTCAGCGTCTTTCCTCTTCAGCTCAGTGATCTCCTGCTCCAGCTTCTCCTGAACATCTTTGACTCGACTCACTTCAGTTTCCTGCTGGGATCTGATCTGCTGCGTCACATCAGACCTTCTTTTCTGGAGGAGACGGATCAGCTCAGTGAAGATCTTCTCACTGTCCTCCACTGCTTTATCAGCAGAGACATTGATGGCCTCCACCTCCTGTTGAAGCAGCTTCACATCTTTCTCTTGGTCCTGGATTCTCTGCTGGATTTGTTGTCGACTCTCCTGGAGCTTCTTCTGCTTCTCAGCTCTTTCTGCTGCAGCTGGGACTGTGTCATGTCCTTTATGTTCCTCCATAGTGCAGAGATAACAGATACACTGCTGATCAGTACGACAGAAGATCTTCATCACCTCATCATGACGAGAGCAGATGTTCTCCTGGAGGTTCTTAGACGGGCTCACCAGCTTGTGTTTCTTTAATGGTGGAGCATCATGGTGAGGTTGGAGGTGATCCTCACAGTAGGAAGCTGGACAGGATAAGCAGGACTTGGAAGCTTTCCTCTTCCTCCCAGTGCAGACATCACAGGCCACATCATCAGATCCAGCATAGCAGTCAACAGGTGGAACGGCTTTGTGCTTAGTCTTCTTTAGATCCATCACCAACTCAGCTAACATGATGTTTTTCTCCAGGACAGGTCTTGGTATGAACTCTTTCCTGCATTGAGGGCAGTTGTATTTTCTCCTCTGATCTTCTCCATCCCAGTGGTCATTAATACATTTCATACAGTAACTGTGTCCACAGGGAATAGTCACCGGATCCTTCAGTTGCTCCAAACAGATGGAACAAGAGATTTTCTCCTGCTGAACTCGTCTCTTCTCCATTTCTGCTCTCAGTAACGACTTTGAGTTTCTCTTCCTCGGAATAGGAACTAGTTTCAGTTCACATGTAAATATCAGGTAAATGTTCTGTCAATGGTCCCACCCATCATGACGTCTACAAAGCAGACAGGGAAGGAACAAAGAAGCTGTTTGAGCTGAACACAGCCCTTTAACCCTGAAATACAGTACAGACCAAAAGTTTGGACACACTTTCTAATTCAATGGGTTTTCTTTATTTTCATGACTATTTATAAGGCAAGAAATCCCACTTATTAACCTGACAGGGCACAGCTATGAAGTGAAAACCATTTCAGGTGACGACCTCTTGATGCTCATCAAGAAAATGCAGAGTGTGTGCAAAGCAGTAATCACAGCAAAAGGTTGCTACTTTGAAGAAACTAGAATATAAGGGGTATTTTCTGTTGTTTTACACTTTTTTGTTTAGTGCATATTTCCACATGTTATTCATAGTTTTGATGCCTTCAGTGTGAATCTACAATGTCAATAGTCATGAAAATAAAGGAAACTCATTGAATTAAAAGGTGTGTCCAAACGTTTGGTCTGTACTGTATGTTTGAAAAACTGAGTGGAGGTAAAAAGGTTGTTTGGCTTAAGTTGCCGTGTTCCAAGAAAACAAACTGTTTTCTTGAGGAAAACAGTTTGTGGACTGTGGTTGATGTTTTCATCAACCACAGTCCAACAGAACCACATGTGCCACATGCAAATTCTGCAGACGGAGACAACAAATTATGGATCAGAACTTTCTTTTCCAGGTTTATTGTGTTTTATTTCTCATTACTTATTGAAATACCAAGCTAAAATGTGAAAAACGTTAAAATATGTGTATTCTACATCAGGGAATAATCTCACACAGAGACATTTTGAAGAATTTACCCTTTAACCTTTTAAAGTTTAGCTGACCTCTTTTATGGATATTTGTCTTTGGTTCACTTCTATAAGTTACATAAAATGGTCCCATAACTTGCTAAAATGTCTTGAAACTATTGGCTGGGAAATCTAGATGCTGCTTAGAGCTACACGTAGCTTTCCCAGTCAACTGAACTCTTTAGTTCAGTTGACTCTATATATTTCTCATTATAGAGAAATATCTATATTTCTCTATAATGAGATAGTGCAGTGATTTTGTCATGATTTGAGGTTTTCTGTGTGTTTATTTTAAGTTTTTGTGTCTTCTGAGTCTCCGTATTTTCCTGTCTTCCCCTTGATTGTTTCCAGGTGTGTCTCGTTCCCTGATTACCTCCTGTGTATTTAATGTCACCTGTGTTGCTGTGTCTTTGTCTAATGTGTTGAACTAGTCTGTCTGCGCTGTCCATTTGTTTGCCGGTGCTACCAGTGTTGAGCCTTTTGTCTTCCACTCAGCTGTGCTGCCTGGATTTTGGACTTTGGATTGTTTTTGTGCATTATTTTCATGATTAAACACCATAATTCATCTCTACCTGGGTCTACAGCGTCCTGCCTCACCACCTCACACCACAACTTATGACAGAAGGACCCGACCAAAAGGAACTACGGTGAGGCATGCTAAAAGGAAAATAACAACAATATGGACATGACAAACTAGAATGAGTTAAAAAGAAATATTAAGGACTCTCAGTAAATCCAAACAGATGGAACAAGAGATGTTATCCATCTGAACTCCCCTCTTCTCCATTTAAACTCTCAGTAACAATGACTGTTTTGGTTTTCATTCCCAGCAACAGAAACCTGACTGGGATGTAAATATCCGGTTCCTGAAGGGTGTGTCTCTGGTTCCACCCATTATAACGTTTGAAAACCAGAGGGGCAGGAATCAAGGCAGCACTTTGAACTAAACTCTTTCTGCCAGCCCTTAAATATGTTTTTATCACTGAATTAATTTAAAAAGGTTGCTAAGCTCAGGTTGAAATGTTCCAGGTTTCATTCCTGGTTGAATACAAGTAGGAAACAGAAATTGCAGTTGCGTAGAAAACTGAAAACATCCTGTTTTTATCTTAGTGTTAATATTAAGCACAGTGAAACAGTATGTACTGTATATGTTGCATGCAAATTCTGCAAATAGAGACAAGAGATTATGGATCAGATATCGTCTCTCACATCAACTCTAAATTATGATTACTTGCCCAGGCAACAAATCAAATAGCCTTTGATTAATAGCAAGTGGAGCTTTGATCAAAAATACTTGATGTGTAATTGTTGACTTTGACAAAATGTAATGCTTATTGCTTGTTGGATTACCAACCTGTCATGCTATATTGCACAATCTGATGAATAGTTATATGTGTTGGCTAAAGGACTCTATAAAAAGTAAAACTGTATCTGAGTCACCCGCTATTAAGATCATTTATATTTCATTCATTGGAGTTTTAGATTTTATGAACTCTTCACCCGTACTTCCCATCGTCTTGTACAGAAACCTTCACTATGACTACAGAAAGCTTTTATAGCTGTTAAACACTGAATAACTGTAAACCTGGATGAGACATATGTTCTATTAATACATCAGAAATCTGAGTCATCTTCCTCGTTAGTAACGGCTGTTTATTTTAGTGTCTGAACATGTTGCTGCAGTAAACATTGTGGTTCCACCTGTTCTCAGATATGAACTTCTGACCGGAATAAATTAGTTCTTCAGATCATCTAAATAGAGATAAATACTCACTTTTCCAGCACCATTATTTTTTAGAAATATTTATTTTTTACATCTGAGTTAATACAACTCAATAAATAAACGACATACTTAACAAATAAAACTACATAACAGTTGTTATTTGTCTGGATCCACATAATCAGCACAAGTTCAGACAGTACCCGGGGAAAGTACCCGAGGCAAAAAGAGGGCAGAAACTGTTGGTTGTTTCAGGTCTAACCAGTTGTAATTAGGCCTGTCACAATAAACAATAAAGCAATCACATGATAAATTAAAGGGAGCTCAATAATTTCCATTACCATGATTTATTGTTTTTCTCATTTCTTTCTTTCTACCAAAAACTGGATGATAAAAGTCTTCGGTTCGGTGTTTTGGTCTCAACTAGCCCTGTGTTTGACGGACAGTTTTGTTTACAAACATTTATAATTTATTTTATTCATTGTTTATTTTAGATATTTAAAATGTCTTCCATTTCCAGTGTTAAATGTTCATTAGAATGTAAAGTTTATTGATATTTAAGAATGTATTCTTGCATTATTGTGCTACTATCATTAGATTATTTGAAAATTGTCACAAAACTACAATATTACAGTTTATCACAATAACTTCTGGGAAAATTAATCGCTCAGTAAATATTTGTTATTTTGACAGGCCTCGTTGTAATCTAACTTTAAATCTAGTGACTTTAAAACTGGTGTGATGTGCTTTAACTTCCTGGTTTTAGTGAGAACTCCAGCAGCAGCATTTTGGATCAGCAGCAGCTGGAGGCTTGATTTTTTTAAATTATTTTTTTTTTAGGTAGACCTGTTAAGACACTGAGTTCCTCTAGATCTCACTGAGACATTAGTCCTGTATTCCTGGAAATGTTCTTCAGGTGATAGAAGGCCGACTTTGTAACTGTCTTTATGTGGCTCTGCAGGCTCAGAACTGAGTCCATCACTACTCCCAGGTTTCAGCCTGATCTCTAGTTTCCAGCTGTAGTAACTCAAGCTGTGTGCTGACTCTTCATCATTCCTCTCTAAGTACAAAGACAATAAATTCTAAATAATTTGAAAACAGCAGAAATAAAAAATCTAAACTTGCAAATAAAATAATTAAAAATCTAAGAAGGCAAACTAACATTGCAATAAATCTTTAACTGATTTTAAGGACTTCTACAGAGTTGTTAATTGTTTCTAACAAATAAAACATAATCCAGCCACAAATTATTGGATAATAGATATTTTTGGATCACTTGTCTGCACAAAACTAAATGTTGTAAATGGTAACACTTAAATACATTTTGTCCATATATCTGATTACAACATAGAACATTAAAATTTGATAAAAACTATTAAGTAATTTTCTGTTCTTTTTAATTCACTTCCACTGTAGTGGCTGCTTATTCGTTCTGGTGTAAAGCCACTATATTGTTCAACCAGCTCAGTTTTCTTTCTTTGTTGATGTTTGTTAGCTTAGCTCTAAGCTGACGCGTTTCTGTCCGACGATATGCTCTTGTGCATTAAAAAAGTACTTACGAGTCCACACAAAGTCTGACGAACGACAAACTTTACTTTTCTTCGAGCAGACATTACATAAGAATTCTTCAATCTTGCACAGCATTCCACATTTTAACGGTCAAAAACTGTGTAGAGCTTAGTTGACCGACAATACAACATTCAATTTTCTTTTCTGAACTAAGTGACGCAGCACTTTTCATATATTTTCAATTATGTCCTTTAGGTGGCGCTTTTCTACAAAAGAAACATACTAAAATAAAAACCTTATTGCTAAGAAAATATCCAAATATGCAAAAAGCATACACAACAAACAATGTTCAAACTGACATTTTTGGCTCTTACATCCACAATCACTGATCCAGAATTTGCTTTTCATGTTCAACAGTATAAACAATATATTGTTTAAATTTACATCTAATTTCTAATCGTATTGTGTTATTATTCTTCCTTTGTTTAAATTGCCTCACCTTTTCTCATTCTGTATTTATTTTTTATTCATCGTCCCTTTTTTAATCATTCATTGATTTATTTTCTCCCATTATTTCCTCTGCATTTTATCCCCTGCTGTTTTCTCCTTTACATATTTTGTTTCTCATTTTCTCTTTTTTTCTTCCTGACTCTTGTAAGGTAAAGTGGCAAAGGAAAAGGAAGGGTTAGGGCTATCATTTATAATTTATTATTATTTGCCAATTTTGGCAGCATCAGTCCTCCATAATGAAGGCACTTCTAAAAATGTGCTAATTTATCACACAAACAGATATTCTAGAGATGAAGCAAAAACAGAGGAGAGAAAAAGAAAAGGTGGAGGCACCAAAAGAATTAATGATGCCACCCAAAAAGCTGGAGAACGAGGCAGGAAATTAAAGTAGACAGTTTAAATTATCTCCAGCTGAACAAAAACAAAGGTCACATTAGCATTTTCACTATTAGCCTAAAAGGAAAAGTAGATCATGTTTTTAACTATAGTGAGAATGTGACAAGATCTATAGTTAATCTCACAAATGGGTCTTTGGCTATTTGAAGACCTTCTGAGCCATAACTTAGAGCCAGAAATTCACATAAAAAATCTTTTTATAATAAATAAAACGACAGCAGGATGAGCAAATTGTGCAGGAATGGTTACTGTAATTAATAAATATTGTAAAGGTCTTGCATTTTCCCCCATATATAACGAAAAACATAAAATAAAATTAAACGTTACCCATGATGCATTTGTTTGTTTTGTTGTTCCACATGATCGCTGTGTTTTAGTGTTTATTCAATAATTCAGGTCTGGTGGTAGTTTGCATGTTCTCCCTGTGCGTGCGTGGGTTCTCTCCGGGTTCTCCGGCTTCCTCCCACAGTCCGAAAACATGACTGTTAGGTTAATTGATCTCTCTAAATTCTCCCTAGGTGTGAGTGTGCATGGTTGTGTGTCCTGTATGTCTCTGTGTTGCTCTGCGACAGACTGGCGACCTGTCCAGGGTGAACCCGCCTCTCGCCTGGAACGTAGCTGGAGATGGGCACCAGCAACCCTCCCGACCCCATTAGGGACAAGGGTGAACAGAAAATGGATGGATGGATGGAAGGTCTGGTGGTATAGTGCCCTCTATCGGATTTTCCTTGGTACTGCAGGCCAATCCTATTTCAGATAACCACACATGCTCACAGACACACCTATACAGGTATATGTGGTATAGCCTGACTTTTTCGCCAAACAGGCCCGGAGGTGGTTTAGATGGACAACCCTTTCCCAAGTAGCTAGAGCAATGGGAGGTGTCTTAAAACACTGCAAAAAATCTGAAAGAAATTTAGCTCACTTTAGGTTTCAGATAGCAGCTACACAGCCTTTTTTTCAGCAAAATGTGGTTTATGAGAACAAAACAAAGTATTGTGAGAACTTTAAAGGGACAACTACGTACGTCATATTTAAAAACCTGCTGATTAGCATAAATATGCAACCTGACAGCACAAATAATTAACAGAACATATTTTATTAGGTAAATATGACCAAATAATTCAGTTATTTTTCTTAAAAAAAAATAAAAGTAAGCCTGAAATTGAAATGACCAAAAGAAAAAAACAATCTAGTTTAAGTGCCTCAACAAAACATATAGTAAAGTAAAATAAGGTCTTTAGGGTGCAGAGTGTTGTCAAATATTCTGAATATAAATAAATAAGTAAAAGAATGTTAAATTAAAATTCTGCCACCTTTTCTAATCATTTTATGCTGGACAACAGAAAAATGCCTCACCATTAGAAAAACGCTTTTCTGCCTAACAACACAAATACATTTAAACAGCCTCTAAGTCACGGGACTTTACAGATAATATTGTTTGATAGGCAACAAAAAAAATGTTTTAGTAGCATGAACAAAACGGAACTTTTTTTTTTTATTTTTATTTTTTTTATTCAAAAAAAATACAATGTAAGGTACATAAAAATACGGTAACATGAATTAAATTTGCTTTATCTTTTAACAACCCGACCCCACCCACCCACATTCAACAGAAGAGAAAGAAAGAAAAAAAAATAAAAAATGGAACATTATGTGTCGACAATGCAACAATTTGTCATCATCAATTATATATATATATATTCATACATACATATAAACATATACATACACATCTTAGGGGTCTATAGGCTTATGGAGGTGATTCTATATTTTTAAGATTTTTAAAGTATTCCATCATAGGGTCCCACACCCTGTGAAATTGTCTTGTTGAGCCTCTAATAAAGTATTTAATTTTTTCTAATTTCAAGAGAGACATTAAATCAGTGAGCCAAACCGAGACTTTAGGTGGTTCAGAGGATTTCCAGAGTAAGACTATAAGTCTACGGGCTACTAAGGAGGCAAAGGCGAACGGATTCATTTGATCAGTAGATAGCATGTGCTCCTCAAACAATACTCCAAAGATGGCCAATCCTGCAAACAGTTTGATTTTGGTATTAAATGCTTCATTCAATGTTTTACAGATGGATGACCAAAATTCGGTTAATTTCGGGCAATTCCAAAACATATGGGTCATATTTGCTGGGGCAGAATGGCACCGCTCACATCTGTCATCAATGTCCTTATAAATTCTTGAGAGTTTAGATTTGGTATAGTAAGTTCTATGGAGGATTTTTAACTGTATAAGGCTAAGCCGTGCACAGGACGATGTTCCATTGATTCTTTCCAGAGCACGTTCCCAGAAATGTTCAGAAATAACAGAACCAAGTTCTTCAGACCATGCAATTCTAAGCTCATCTAGTGTTGTTTCCTGAAGAGATGTTATTATATTTGAGATGTTTGCTATGTGCCTCCTGAGATACAAAGGGTTACGCAAAATCCTCTCAAGCCCCGAGTCTGCTGGAGAGGCAGGAAATACTGGACTTCGACTTTGAATAAAATGACGGACCTGGAAATATCTAAAAAGATCAGTTTTTTGTAATTGGAATTTGGCCGAAAGGTCAGTGAAGTTGGCAAAAACACCGTCTATATGAAAATGGTCACAAGTTTCCAAACCATTCCTCCTCCATAAAGCGAAGGTGTGATCCATCCTGGCAGCCGGGAAAAGGTGATTATTACAAATAGGGCTATATAAAGAAAATTCTTTTAAATTAAAGTGTTGTCTGAATTGTATCCATATCCTAAGAGAGGAGGATACTACAGGATTATGGGTGAATTTAAAGGGTGAAAGTGGTAATCCAGTAGTAACCAAAGCAGAAAGAGAGGAAGAGGTGCAGGAGTTTGCTTCAATCCTACACCAATCCAGCTGCGGGCTTTGATACCAATATATAATTTTTTGGATATTAGATGCCCAGTAATAGTTTCTCATATTAGGTAAAGCCAGACCGCCTTTATCTCTGGGCCTTTCTAGAAACTCTCTGTTTAATTTGTTTAATTTGTAACCTGAAAAACTTCCAAAGTCATTAAGAATATTGACAATAGTAGGAATACATGACACTTGGTCAGAAATATACAAAAGTAAATCATCGGCATATAAAGAAATTTTATATTCGCTATCAAACCTACGAATACCGAAAAAATTAGGGGTTGTCCTTAATTTTATTGACAAAGGCTCAATAGCTAATGCAAATAAAAGTGGGCTTAGAGGGCAACCCTGGCGTGTGCCCCTTGAGAGAGAAAATAAATGGGAAGATATCTTATTTGTAAGAACAGATGCTTTGGGTGATGTATATAACAAGCGTATCCAGGTTATAAAATTTAAACCAAAGCCAAATTTTCCCAGTACGGTAAACAAATAATTAAATTCCACTCGGTCAAATGCTTTTTCCGCGTCCAGAGAGGCAACTACTTCAGGAATCTCCCCAGACGCAGGGGAATAAATGATATTTAAAAGTTTGCGAATATTTGTAAAAGACTGACGACCTTTTATAAAACCAGTTTGTTCTGTTGAGACGATGTTGGGTACAACCTTCTCTAGCCTTGATGCCAAAACGGAACACTTTTGAACAAATGATTACTTCACATAAAATCTAGAGCCTGTTCTTTTGTGCCTGCCTCATAGCAGTTATTCTACGGTTTCTCACAAAGTCCCTGATATTTTGTGCTGTTCTTTGAGCCAGCACAGGACCTTCCACCAACTTGCAGTGTTTGCACTCATTTTTAGTGGCAAGTTTTCCTTTACCTATGTGAGCTTTAAAATGCCTCATAACAGCAGAAACCTCAGCACTTGACCATGTTTTTTTATCTTATTCTTGGTGCACCAGAGGAGGTCTCTGAAGGAAAAAAAGTAAAGAGAAAAATTATTAAAATTGTTTATTAAAACAGAAAATGAAACACAGGATAACAACCTCATTACAAAAATGTTGTTCAATCATGAAAGTGAACCTTGTGAGAACAAACTGCAGCCAAATGAAACCAGACAAGCCCCGCCCCCGTACACACACACCTGTACCTCATCACTATTTCCTCCTGAATTAACCATCTAAACAACATGTTTGGAATTGGCCTTTTCCTTTTGACCAACAAATCTTCAGTTAACAAGCAATCTGAAATTTGTGCATGTTAAAAGCAACAGTCTCACACAGATTCAAAAACTGTTAGCTTTGACATTCTTTATTTTTCTTTTATAAAAGTTAACCAGGATGAAAGATTAAATAACCAAAATCAACTAAATGTTACAAATAAATTTAGATTATTCAGATTTTTACAATATTACAGCATCACACAGATATAATCATTAAAGCAGAAAATAAACACGGCAAGCTTGGCTGTTGTATAAAGTCTCCCATAAAAAAACACATAAAGCATGTTAATTAATGTAATCAATGTAGTTTACTAGATAACTACATTACTAGATAACATCAGCTCTTCTCTACAATCAGGAGAGAATTTGCTTCTCTGCTAAATCTAGAAATGAATGGACTCCATTCTGAAAACATCTTTTAGAGATTATGAATAAGTGAATTTTCCACTCTAAGCCAATACATTGTTTCACACTTTGGCATCTTTGCTTCAATGTTCAAAAACTATTTTTTCCTTTGGAAAGAAGAATATTGTTATGAAATTGATCACTTTCCTTTTTTAACGTTTCAACTACAATAAATGCTGAAAAGGATGATAGTTTTCTCGCAGCAGGAAGTTATTTTTACCTGCTGATGTCCTTTTACATTTCACTTACCAGCCCATACTAAACACTATTTGAGTTTTTAAAAGTTGCATCATCATAATCTGATCTTTGTCCAACAAAATAATGAAAAACTTTCTGATTGATGATGATCGTAGCAATCAGTTTCCATCAGCTAATTTTTTACATGGATTTAAATGAAAAAGTAATTCATGTAAATGTAATTAGAGAATCAAAATCCTCCTTAGCAGTGAGAGTCTCCATGGGTGAACAGAAACAGGAAGGGGCAGCACTCAAATGAACTCCAACACCAACAAAACAAAAAGATAATAAAGTAACTCCGTAAAAACAGCTGATCTGTGAGCAGTGAAGAAATGAAAACAAAACTCTCAGCAACAATGGAGGAGAATCAAACACCTGAAACTAAAATACACATTTTAAAAAACTGGACGTCAGATCACTGCTGACTATTTCAGTTTAATGAACTCAGCAGATGATTCCTCACCAAAAAGTTGAATCCCAGCATGTAGAGGCTGAGTGAATCTGGTCTGGACTCTGTGGATCAGAGTCATAGTTTTAGAGACGCTGTAGAAAGACAGAATACCTGCTCTGTGATCCAGGAACACTCCTATTCTGGAGGAAACAGGACCTGATACTGGAGTTTTGATGTTGTTATGAAAACCTACATAACCTTTTGTGATAAAATATAATGACCAGGATTTGTCATTGACTCCAAATCCTCCTTTTCTGTTGATGTTCTTGTAAGAAACGGCTACATTAACTCCTCCTCTCCACTCCACCTCCCAGTAACAACCTCCAGTCAGACTCTCTGTACTCAGAACCTGATAACATAAATTATCAAATCTCTCTGGATGATCAGGATAAGATTGTCGTTCTTTTACCCTCGTTACTTTTCTGTTCTCCTCAGATAATAACAGAAACCTGTTTTCTGTGTTTGGATCCAGAGTGATTTCTTGCATATATTTTAGGATTCCAGCTCTGGTCTTTGGTTCTGGTTCTGACAGTAAAACATCCACATCACTAATTGACCGTGAGATGTTTGTCCATTTGTCTCTCAGGATTTTCTGTAGTTTATCTCTGAGCTCTGACACAGCTGGTGTCACGTCCTCAAAGTGTCTCAGAGGACGGATGTTCATGCTGGATGAGTGTGTAGACTCACTGAGTGCTGGCAGTGAGGGGTAGTTGAGGAGAAACTGGATGTGATCCTCTGTGTGTGAGAGCTGCTCCAGCTCAGCGTCTTTCCTCTTCAGCTCAGTGATCTCCTGCTCCAGCTTCTCCTGAACATCTTTGACTCGACTCACTTCAGTTTCCTGCTGGGATCTGATCTGCTGCTTCACATCAGAGCTTCTTTTCTGGAGGAGACGGATCAGCTCAGTGAAGATCTTCTCACTGTCCTCCACTGCTTTATCAGCAGAGACATTGATGGCCTCCACCTCCTGTTGAAGCAGCTTCACATCTTTCTCTTGGTCCTGGATTCTCTGATGGATTTGTTGTCGACTCTCCTGGAGCTCCTTCTGCTTCTCAGCCCTTTCTGCCCTTTCAGTGTGACAGAAGAGCTCCATCACCTTATCATGACGAGAGCAGATGTTCTCCTGGAGGTTCTTGGAAGGATCCACCAGCTTGTGCTTCTTTAATGGTGGAGCATCCTGGTGAGGTTGGAGGTGATCCTCACAGAAGGAAGCTGGACAGGATAAACAGGACTTGACAGCTTTCCTCTTCCTCCCAGTGCAGACATCACAGGCCACATCTTCAGGTCCAGCATAGCAGTGATCAGCTGGAGCCGCTTGGAGTCCATTCTTCTTCAGTTCATCCACTAAATCTGCTAACATTGTGCTTTTCTTCAAGACAGGTCTTTTTCTAAATTTCTCTCTGCATTGAGGGCAGCTGTGGTTTCTCCTCTGAACTTCTCCATCCCATTGGTCGTTAATGCAGGTCATACAGTAGCTGTGTCCACAGGGAATAGTCACCGGATCCTTCACTATCTCCAAACAGATGGAGCAAGAGATTTTCTCCATTTGAACTTGTCTGTACTCCATTTCAGCTCTCAGTAAAATCAACTGTGTGAGTTTCTCTTTTGTAGAACAGAAACTGGCTTCAGTTCTCATGTAAATGTCGGGTAACTGAAGGGCGTGTCACTGGTTCCTCCCATCATGACGTTTGTAAACCAGAGGGAGAGGAAACAAGGATGCATCTTGAACTGAACACTGTCTGCTAACCCTGAAATATGTTTCAGTGCTTGAGTATAGATAAAAAGTTGCCTAGCTCAGGTTGAAGGCACAGCTGGTGTCACGTCCTCAAAGTGTCTCAGAGGACGGATGTTCATGCTGGATGAGTGTGTAGACTCACTGAGTGCTGGCAGTGAGGGGTAGTTGAGGAGAAACTGGATGTGATCCTCTGTGTGTGAGACCTGCTCCAGCTCAGTGTCTTTCCTCTTCAGCTCAGTGATCTCCTGCTCCAGCTTCTCCTGAACATCTTTGACTCGACTCACTTCAGTTTCCTGCTGGGATCTGATCTGCTGCTTCACATCAGAGCTTCTTTCCTGGAGGAGACGGATCAGCTCAGTGAAGATCTTCTCACTGTCCTCCACTGCTTTATCAGCAGAGACATTGATGGCCTCCACCTCCTGTTGAAGCAGCTTCACATCTTTCTCTTGGTCCTGGATTCTCTGATGGATTTGTTGTCGACTCTCGTGGAGCTTCTTCTGCTTCTCAGCCCTTTCTGCTGCAGCTGGGACTGTTTCATGGTATTTATGTTCATTCATAGTGCAGAGATAACAGATACACTGCTGATCAGTAAGACAGAAGATCTTCATCACCTCATCATGATGAGAGCAGATGTTCTCCTGGAGCTTCTGGGATGGATGCACCAGCTTGTGCTTTTTTAATGGTGGAGTATAATAGTGAGGTTGGAGGTGATCCCCACAGTAAGAAGCTGAACACGTTAAGCAGGACTTGACAGCTTTCATCTTCCTCCCAGTGCAGACATCACAGGTCACATCTTCAGGTCCAGCATAACAGTGATCAGCTGCAGCAACTATCTTTTTCAAATTTTCAACCAACGTTGCTAACATGATGTTTTTCTTCAACATAGGTCTCTGCCTAAATGGCTCTCTGCACTGAGGGCAGCTGTGTAATCTTCTCTGATATAATCCATCCCAGGAGATTTTAATACAGTTCATACAGTAGCTGTGTCCACAGGGAATAGTCACCGGATCCTTCAGTAGATCTAAGCAGATGGAACAAGACAAGTTATCTTGGTCTTGGGAATCTCTTCTCTGTGCCATTTCAGCTCTCAAAAATAACTGAGTTTCTCTTTCCAACAACAGCAACTGATTTGAGCCAGGTGTAAATATCAGGTTCCTGAAAAGAGTGTCACTGGTTCCACCTATCATGATGTTTATAAACCAGAGGGGGAGAGAACAAAGTAGGACTTTGAACTGATTACTGTCTGCCGAACTGAAAATGTTTTTACAATTGAGTGGATTTTAAAAGGCCGTTGAGCTCAGGTTAAAAGTGAGCAGTTCCATTCTAATTTGGTTGCAACTCCACAAAATTGCATGATATGAAAACTATCATAGCATCCTGTTTTTATCCTAGTAAAAATTAAACATTCAAAAAGCTACATAAATCATGTGCAAATCATGTACATAAACAAAAGATTATGGGTCACAAATATTTAATTGGTTTATGATGTTTTTGTCCCAAATATAGAAACTTCCACCCTTACTGGCACTCAACGTGAAGGATATTCAATAAGGGTTCAATAAGTTCAATAAGGGGCATTATCTTACACTGAAGCATTTAGAAGGATCCAGTCTTAAATTTTAATTCATTTTTTTGATTCTGTCTTCAAAATTGGAAAACAAGACAACAAGTAATTTAAGAGGAGTAGCAGGAGAGGAAATTATAGAAAATTACTTCAAGAAAAATATCTCCTTCCCAAAATGTTCCCCACATTTAGTCAGAACTTCTGAATAATTGAATTAATCTACCAACATAAGGAATGAGGCAAACCTGCTGAGATAAGACACATTTATGCCAGCGGAGTGCACAATGACTTTCTCTTCTGTCAGTCCCTGCCAACAAACACCACAAGAGAAGCAATTTTAAACTCACGTTTTTTGTGAAGAATAATGTGGATTGGTAAAGACACGTCTGGATTTGTATAGATGGTGCAACTGCAATGATAGGAGAACAGAAAGGATTCATTTGTTTGTGCAGTTTACTCATCTGCTGCTACAACACACTGTTCCACCCACAGAGAACAGCTGAGATAATGTCTAAAATCTGTTGTGGACGAGTCTGAAAACAATTAACCAGATCGAAGGAAAGTGTTGCCTTGCTAACAGAAGGCTGCGGGTTGCTCTGGTGAGCGCTGCACTCTGGCCAAACGAAACTGAAGGCTGTGCTGTTTTTCCTTCGTCACTACCCGGCATTTCCAGGCCTTTAAAGATGGCAGCGTCAACAGAAAGCCACTGAACGCATGTCTTCTCCAAGCGCTGTGTGATGAAATAGGAAGCAAACACACAAAGTGTGTTTCACGCAGAGGTTTGTTGGTTACCATCGGAAAAGTTCTCACACATCTGTTTGAACTTCAAGATGAGGTAAAACTCTTCCTGGACCATACTTATGAATTGCATAAAAAAAGGTGGATAATTTCTAATGGCTCACAAAATTGGCATACTTAGCTGATATTTTCAGCACACTCAACACATTGAATTTGGTTTTGCATGGAAGGCTATCACCACTTTCATTGTCCAGGAGAAAGTTTGGACGATGGCGGTAGGAGTTTGTTCCTTGTTCAGTGGGTTGCTGGTTTGGCTCCTGTTGTTTGCCTCTGTTGTGTCTTGGAGCAAGACATTTCACCTGCCTTGCCTGCTGGTGTAGGTCAGAGGTCCCGATGTAACCGGTGCATGGCAACCTCAGTTCTGCCAGACTCCCCCAGGGCAGCTGTGGCTACTATCCAGTAGCTTGCCACCATCAGCGTATGAATGAGTGCACAACATTTGCAAGACCTTCAATCACAGCGGGAGATTGCTTGATGTTGTGGTTCCATCTGAATTTGAAGTCTTTTAGATTTCTGAATTAAATGTTACGATCTGTGATTACTTCATCCAATGCCAGTATGTTGTAGTTCTTGTGGGTGGCAAGGCCTCAGCTGCTTGGTGTTATTAGTCGACTTTCTTCAGTTTTAATAGAATTTAGCCTGATTGTTGTTGCAGTTTGTTAATTATAGTTTGGTGTTTTGAGTCTGATTCAGAGTTAGGTGTTGATGCTTATTTATTGATTAAATACTGTATATTTTTGCAAGTTACAGTACAGACATTTTACATTAAAATAATTTAACCTTTCATGTTATTTTGCTGTATGATGAAAGTTGTTTTATTGTGAAATTGTAGTCATGTTACTACTGTCCATTTGATTACATTTTCTACCACTGGGCTTGTGGTAGAAACACAATAAGCAAACCCATACACAGTTTCAGTCAAAGTTTATTCATTTAAAAAAAATTCCCTTCCAGCTAAAAGCTTTTAATTTGATTTGAAGTTAAAAGCAAACAAACTGCACAACCAGTTAGATCAACAACTACATAAAGGAACTTTTAGCAAACAGCAGCTTGTAAAGCCACACCTGTAGTTAAACATTTAACATAATCAGAAACAACTTTTGTACCTCCAGCACCACTTCTGATTAAAAACCAGGTCAGGAAGCCGTTGCTGTCTTTCATTTACAAGTTGAAGGTCTTATTTACAGAACTACAGTCGTCATGTGTGGAACAAATCACGACATGAAATTTACTCATCTCACGGATATGACGTTAATTTGCTGCTTCTCGTCGATCAACCAAATTTATTTGTATAACACATTTCAACAATATGACAGCTCAAAGTGCTTCAATCGCAAAAACATAAAAATCCATCATAGACAAATATAGTAAGGTATAGTATAGGTAATTTAAGGGGAATTTTTACTTTAGAAATGATTAACAGCCAATTCACACGGGATTAAGATGACAGACAATCTGTGCTATTAATACAAATATGTGATAAATAGAGTTTATCACTATAATGGTGATACGCTAGTTTAAAATTGCAGTCAAATTCACATATATCCTAGTTCTTTTAGAACAGAAAACATTAAAGAGGCAAATTTCTGACGCAGTCCCATCAAAGCATGCTAAAGAAAATATAAAATAACACATCTTAGAGCTGTATTTATACTGTGACATCAGGAAATTGTGATATTTCTACCTGAGGTTATTATACTGGCCCATTCCAATTTGGGGATGACAGTAAACAGGGTTAATAATATTGGACAATTTGTGCTTAATGTCCAGCAACCCCCACTGCTAACAAAGCCATTACAGAGAAAAGAAACCTGGCATCGGGCAACTGACACCTGGATCAGTTCTCAGCTCCCTTCACCAACAAATCTCCACCTTTGGTTCTGGTTGGGTTCTCTTTGTTCCATGAAGTCTCATACGGGGTACCCCAAGGTGTAATCCTGGGACTCCTCTTATTAAATATCTATATGCTCCCACTAGCTCAGGTTATTTAATGTTATTAAACAAACCATGAAAACCATAACTGCAAGATTATGATAATCATTTATTAATACACAGACTTCATCTACTATCAAACAAGACAAATTAAATCATTATTAGTTACTTCTCAGATTATTCTCCTCTTGCATCTTTTTTGTTGCCGTTTCTGTAAAACAAAAAGACTAGCAGAATTACATATCATTCAAAGGAATAAAATCTAACCTCCTTAACTTTCTTTTTAGCCCAACAAAAATAGATTATATCATGTATGGAAAATCACAATTTAAACCAAAAACCTGAAACATAACTAGTGAGGTATTCACTCTTAAAGTATTATAAAACTCCTGCACATCGTGTTTCTTTGGTCCAAATTACCACAGTCTCTTGGAGATGCTGGGTCCCCATCATCGGTTTAAGGGATCATTAGTTCAGTGATCACTTGTTGATAGTTTCCTGTGACATCTGTGTACATGAGTCTCCACCAGCTTCCATTTTTTCTGAGCATGTGGCTGAAGAACGTCTTGCATGCAGCTGCACCAAACTACCAGTAGGTGGCTCTAAAGAACTAAAAATCCCTGAAGAGGATTCCCTCTAGTCAAATATCTTCACTTCCTGCTTGCAAGCCACTTTTTTCATCTTTTATTAGTGCCTCTGCCTCCATGTTGTTAAGACACCAGGCTCAAGGTAAAGTTGAGGAGGGTGAAACTGCATCTCTGGTCTGTGTTACATTCAAGTATTTATAGAATGTCTGGACGGGCCCCTGAATGTCTGGACGGGCCCCTGAATGTCTGGACGGGCCCCTGAATGTCTGGACGGGCCCTACCAGCAGCTACTGAGTTTTCTTTGCCTTGATATTCCTGAGTCTTAAAATTCTCAGAGGTGCTAACATCAAAAACATTATGCAGAGTTAACCCCTCTGAGCTTTTTCAATGTTTAAAGCAGCCAAGTTGTTATGGACAGTCAGATATTATTTGGGTTTATTTAGTAAAAAAGCAGGAAATTTGCTTATTTCATAACTTCATAACCAGCGACCTTCTCTCCTATAGTCTAACAGCTACAGTCTCAGATCAACATAATCCTTCAGCTGTCAGCAGCAGAAACCACAACTTTACACCTATCAAGAAAAAAGACTACATTTGCTTTGCATTGTCCCCACATGATGACAGGGACACAGTAGGATCCAATTAAATATTAGATTCTTGATGGGTTGTTGCTATGTTGTTGTACGTTGTTTTAAGATCTTGTTCAATGAACCTTTTTAACGATGAAACCCTGCAGCTTCAAAGATCTCTGCACAGCCCTGCTCCGAGGAACTGTTGGTTCAGTCAATGTCCCGGTGCCAGTACCAGAACTAAGATTTCTAGGCCAGTTGGTTTTCATAGCCGTCTCCCCGCTCGTCCCCTTGATCTCATCATAAATAATGGTGGTGGGCGGAAGAGTGGTTGGGGTGGGGATTCAGCTGTGGAGAAAAGAGAGGATGCAGGTGGGGGTGGAGGGTTGGCTGTGGAGCGGGGCAGGGGGACGAATGGCCTGCGTGTCCAACTTGAGTGATCAGGGGTATGGTATACAGTTTTTAAACATTGACCAGCCATTTCCATGGCAGTTGGATCTAGTTCTGACAGTAGAATCTCCACTCTAGCTACTGCATCTGAGATGTTTCTCCATGAGTCTCTCAGGACGTCCTGTAGTTGATCTCTGACCTCTGACACAGCTGGTGCTACGTCCTCAAAGTGTCTCAGAGGACAGATATCGATCCTGGATGAGCCTTTAGACTCACTGAGTGCTGGCAGTGAGGGGTAGTTGAGGAGAAACTGGTTGTGATCCTCTGTGTGTGAGAGCTGCTCCAGCTCAGCGTCTTTCCTCTTCAGCTCAGTGATCTCCTGCTCCAGCTTCTCCTGAACATCTTTGACTCGACTCACTTCAGTTTCCTGCTGGGATCTGATCTGCTGCTTCACATCAGAGCTTCTTTCCTGGAGGAGACGGATCAGGTCAGTGAAGATCTTCTCACTGTCCTCCACTGCTTTATCAGCAGAGCGATTGATGGCCTCCACCTCCTGTTGAAGCAGCTTCACATCTTTCTCTTGGTCCTGGATTCTCTGATGGATTTGTTGTCGACTCTCCTGGAGCTCCTTCTGCTTCTCAGCTCTTTCTGCTGCAGCTGGGACTGTGTCATGGCCTTTATGTTCATCCATAGTGCAGAGATAACAGATACACTGCTGATCAGTATGACAGAAGATCTCCAACACCCTATTATGACAAGAGCAGATGTTCTCCTGCAGCTTCTGGGATGGATTCACCAGATTGTGCTTTTTTAATGGTGGAGTATCATAGTGAGGTTGGAGGTGATCCCCACAGTAAGAAGCTGAACACGTTAAGCAGGACTTGACAGCTTTCATCTTCCTCCCAGTGCAGACATCACAGGCCACATCTTCAGGTCCAGCATAGCAGTGATCAGCTGGAGCAGCTTTTAGTCCAGTCTTCTTCAAATCTTCCACCAACTCTGCCAGCATGATGTTTTTTTTGAGGACAGGCCTCTCGCTGAAGGTTTTCCTGCATTGAGGACAGTTGTAGATTCTCCTCTGATCTTCTCCATCCCAGCAGTCTTTAATACAGTTCATACAG
This sequence comes from Xiphophorus couchianus, assembly GCF_001444195.1. Classification (NCBI taxonomy): domain Eukaryota; kingdom Metazoa; phylum Chordata; class Actinopteri; order Cyprinodontiformes; family Poeciliidae; genus Xiphophorus; species Xiphophorus couchianus. Next base: position 22,827,357 of record NC_040241.1, on the reverse strand, counting down.
TAACTGTGTCCACAAGGAATAGACACCGGATCCTTCAGTAGATCCAAACAGATGGAACAAGAGATTTTCTCCTGCAGGACTCCTCTCTGAGCCATTTTACCTCTCAATAATGAAAGTTTGAATCAGTCAACTCCGAGTATAAATAGATGTAAGTTACACCCACCTTAAAAATATGTGAATAAACTGGTATGCCTGTGTTTCATAGAAGACATGCTTTCAGGCTGATTCATTCCCACAAGGTGTTTAACTTTTTCTGTTCTCTGTTTCTGCATTTGTGGTAAAGATGGAGGTTCTGATATTTATGTGAAATGAAATAATCATATTGTTTAATACAAAATAAACAAAAATTACTCAGTGACATATAAGTGTGCATGAGTCAACAGAAATGCTGAATAATCAGCATAAGCTTTAGAAAGTACATTGCTGAAACTAATGTCTTAAAGCAAATGAGCACAATTCTGCACAGAAATAAAAGAGGACTGGGTTTATTCCTGGAAATAAAGAAATAGCAAGTGTTGCATCGTATCCAGAAATTTCACTGAAATAGAGAGTATTAATAGTTCACAATAATACTCAAGTAATGTTGTTGGATACTACAGTTTCCAACAACTGTAGTATCCAACAAAATATATATTTATATTTGCTGAAAATCAGAGAAAAAATGTTGCTCTTCTGCCTTTTCCCAGCGCTAACTAGAAACAACCAATCAGAGCCAGGCGCTGCTCCTACGCTCCACTGCCAGCTGGTGTGACCCAGAGTAAAACCTGCCCTTATGCATTCCTGTACTGCTCTGAATGCATTACTATTGGTTAACTCACAGTCACATAATGCGTTCAGCCAGTCACTGTGTCTGGAGTGGTAATACAGACCTACTCCAGTTTCCCCAGTCAGGTGTGAGAGGGAGGGAAGCTGTGATGGTCGGTGCTTCTTTCCCCTCCATCTCACCAAACTGATACACAAATCACTATTCACCTCTAATCCGTTGAGTAGAAATGGCGCTTTAACATTTTCATAGAAATTACTCATCTTCTCCAGAGATTCTTCATCCTGTTAAAAGGTTTTATTGGACCTTAGTCAGAACTGGACCTCCCTGTTTCCTCTGTTGTCCTTAGCAGCAACAAGTGGACGATCCAAGTATGACACCCTGGACTGGAGTTAGAGAAGTTGTTGTAATTAAACAAGGACAGCACAAATAAACTATTATATTTTAATTTTTGAACATTTTCATGTATTCCCCACTTTCTATTGAGTTTGTATAAACTTTTCAACTCATGAGGCATTCTGAGATACTTGGTTCTCTTCTGATCTCCTTTCCCTGTTCTCCATGTCTATCTTTCACAGCATGGCTACATTCCAGCTGCCACTACAGTTCTCTGCACGAGTCAGCATCCAAGTCCACCGTTTTAGACCATCTCCTTCAATACAGACGGACAAAACATGGTAGCTGCACTGAGGTTGAAGCAAACAAATGTATTGTGAGTTTCTTTGTGAATGTGTGTTTCCTTGATTACTCTTCACATAGTTCAAACACCATCACACCTGCTGGAATGCAGAAGGAAAACTTCCTTATGCAGAAGAAAATCTTCCTTATGCATTCCAGCACAAAGACGTTTTCTAATTGAGCAGGTTCAGCAGAAACAAAACCCAAGAACACCTCCAGTGTTTGAACAGCGCATTCCTCAGGCAGTCTGTTTCTAACAAACTTGTTTCTTCTCAGCGTTTCCAACACTGAGTCTAAAATCAGAAGGTTTACGTAGATCATTGGCTTTCATTCCTAATTTTCAGAATCCACTGTCTTTCATGCTTTAGATATTTCTCTGCACCAGCACACCTGCATTAAATGAATGCATTAACCACTAAACATGCAATTAAGTCTAGCAGTCATTAATTTACTTACAGCAGGTTTGTGGGGGCAGGAAAATGCCTAAAACTTGCTGGACTGTGGCTCCTGAGGAATAGTTCTGAACAGAACATCAGTACATAGAAAAATAAATAGTTTGCTAAAATGAAGGTAAAGTTATTTAATCAGTGACTGTACCATTAAAAATCATGTTTTTTTAAAACAACTTACAGGTTTTTGCCCCCCATCTCTTTACATTAGATTGAGTTTCTCATAGTTCAAAGGAATACATAGAAGTTTTACAGAAAGTACCTAAAAATATACAAGCACAGACACAAACATGAGGAGGAAAGCCAACAAAAATATAAAAAATAAAAACAGCGCAGTGTGTAAGAGTCTTTAAATGGAGCTCCTTGGTCACCACAATCAACTTATCTGGCAGTTGAAAATGAAAACTTGTCATAGTTTGTCAAACCTTTTTAAATGTCTTACAAATATCTGCTTGCATCATTTAATTCCCAATAATCCCAAAAATACTTTTATTATTATTATTATTATTATTATTATGGTTGTTGTTGTTGTTGTTAATGGATAACATATACTTATGAATGTATTTGAATTTCTTTGATAAGAGTGCATGCTAATCAAGATGAGTACAATAAACAGGAATGTAAATATGCCAGATATTTACACGTGGAGAAGTTTTATATCAATGGTCATTTTTATTTTATTATATAAAATTAACGATTATTTGTACAAAAGATAATGATTTGTAATTTTCCTTATTACTGCTAGGTGGCAGCATTATCGTAATTTAAGCTACATAAAGTGAAAGGGTTTATAGGCCGTCAAAGTAAAATACAGATTTCCGTGTTTTCTCTTAACAATACATGAAATCGTTGAAAAACAACTCTGTAATTTTAATATATTTATTTTAAGAAAGCATTATTTCAGCATAGATGTTCAAGTCTTACTCGGCAAATTTGAGTTTGTGTTCGAAATACAAAGAGGCTTTTGTTTTTAAAAGTAACTTCCGGAAGTTCGTCGCCTCGCTTCCTGTAGCTTCACAGTGGCCCAGTCAAAACAATGCAGTGTAGCAGCTGCGAGTAACGTCAGCTTTAAAGAGCAAAAATCTAATTTCTCCACGGTCTCGGTGCTCCGTCTCCGCCCGCTTGCTGTATCACCCCGGCGGGCGTCGGTCGGATCGTGCCCGGGGTTTATTTCACTCCGAGCCGCCATTGTTCGGGATTTAACCGTTTTTGTTTGGCTGGAAATGGAATCCGCTAACGGCTGGCTGACAGCAGCAGAGGGGAGGGGCTGAACGGCGAAGCAAACCCGGAGTTTGCGTCGATAAACTCGGTGAAATAAACTCTCGGTAGGCCGGTGGGTGACATGGTGGAGTAGTAGTGCTCGTCGGCGCTGAAGCTCTCGGTGTCCTCCGACCTCTCTCCCCGGGGAGGACCGCCATGGCGCCGGGCTCTCTGGTGGCGGCCTGCCGCAGTCTGGCCCTCTCTACGTGGCTGCTCTCCTTCTGCTTCGTCCACCTGCTGTGTCTGGACTTCACCGTGGCCGAGCGGGAGGAGTGGTACACCGCCTTCGTCAACATCACCTACATGGACCCGGCCACCTCCGAGGTGCGCACCGAGAAGACGGAGTGCGGCCGCTACGGGGAGCACTCCCCGAAGCGGGACGCCAAGGGGGTGGTGGTGCTGCCCGCCGCCCCTCTGGACCGGCAGGCCTGTGAACCCCACACCCGGTTCGTGGTGCCCTCGCAGGCCGCGGCCGGCTGGATAGCGCTGATAGCCCATGGGAACTGCACTACCAGGGACAAAATCCGCCATGCTGCCGCCCACAACGCCTCGGCGGTGGTCATTTTCAACGTGGGCTCCACCAACCCCAACGACACCATCACCATGCGCCATCAAGGTACGAAACAGAAGCTGGGTTCATTGGGAATCCACTTTATTTCTCTCCATCCGACTCAAACTGTAGATAAAAAAGAGGAGTACATTTCTGCCAAAAAACCCTCAGAAATCTGGATTATATGCTCAGAAATTTTCTAGAAGAAGCAGACATTTCTAAGTTTGAAAAGTCGAAAAATTTGCTATTTAAAAAAAATCTCAATTTTTCTGGAAAAAAAACGTTGAAATTTCAGTTTGAAAAAGTAACAAAAAATGCTAGTAAAAAATTCATAAATCTTCACATTAACCTCAGAAACTTTCGAGAAAAAACAAGGAGACTTTGCTGGAGAAAATTCAAAAAGATTCTAGAAAAACAAATAAACTTGAGCTTATAAAGCCAAAAGTTTGCCAAAGAAAACTCACATTTTAAAATTACTATCAGAAGTTTTTGAGAAAAAAACAGAAGGCATCAGTTTCAAAAGTTTCAAAGTAGGAAGATAAAAATAAACCTTTTTTGGAGCAAGAGGAAATATTTTCTGCTGTTCTGCAGATTACAAAGTTTCTTTTTGATATCTGGACTTTAGAGGAACATAAATTCAGCACAAGTTTGTTTCAGTCTGATCTGAGCTTTTTAAACAATCCAGCTTCTGGCGAGGCCTGAAAACTATAACAGATTTTAATGGCTTTATTTATCATCCCTGAAGTTATTGCAATAAATAATAATGTTATTTATGCACTGATATAAAAATGAGGACCGATGGGCGTGCGGTGGTGGCATAGCGGTTAGCGCGGCCCATATTTGGAGGCCTTGAGTTCTCGATGCGGCCGTCGCAGGTTCGACTCCCGGACCCGACGATATTTGCCGCATTTCTTCCCCCCTCTCCTTCCCCGTTTCCTGTCAGCCCACTGTCATATAAGGGACACTAGAGCCCACAAAAGACCCCCTGGCGGGGTAAAAAATTTAAAAAAAGAGGACAGATATCGATACCTGATTTTAATACTGCTACTGTGGCCGATACCTGATATTTACCAATCAGGTATCTCTTTATTGTTTTGCTGTGCAGAAACAAATGGCAACAAGATGAAAACAAATATTGGTTGTTAATATCGACCTGGTTTTATTCACCAATATATAAAAAAAAAGGCTAATATCAGCCTTTACCGAAGTTAGTGCTGATGCATCATATCAATAAATGTTATTTTGAGACCATTTTCAAGACATTCTCAAAGATCAATAAACTTTAAATTCTCATGAGTATTTAACTGGAACTGGAAGATACTTTTAATATCCAAAATAAATAAACAAAACACACACAACCAATAGAGTGAATTATGAATTTGCTGTAAACAAAATGATCCTAGTTGAGACCAAAGCACCAGACTGAAGACTTTTATCGTCCAGTTTTTGGTAGAGTAAATCATGCAAATGGAAATCACTGAGCTCATTTTAATTTATCATTTGATTAATTGATTTATTGTAATAAACTTCAGACAGATTTGAGCCGAGCCTGTGGAGCAGCAGGATATTAACTCCTCCGATGTTTCGGCCTCTTCTGATTAGATTACATGCGGAGCAGCTTGACGTGTTGTTGTCGGTCACGATGCGGCGCTGCGTTACGTAACGGCAGCAGCGAACCAACAGCTGTCTGTCCGACAGCTGGGCTCGCCTTCAGCTCCTCCTGCAGGCCTCCACTCTGACTGCTCAGTCCAGGAAGAAAATGGAAAATACTCTCCATTTGTTGACTTTAAATCTAGTTTCTCATGACGTTTTTAGTTTCTTGGAATCCATGTTTGGAAACTCGGTGAATGTTCCAGTTGAAACATCTGCAGATCGTTTAGACGCTGTTGAGTCTTCAGGTTGCCGTGTTTATCCACCAATCGTTTGGTCTGGTTTTCATTAAAATCTTCATTACACGGCTTCTTCTGTCTTTTTTCAGATGGATTTCTTTGGTATTTGTTCAAATCACTACGCTGTCAAATCACAAGTGGTTAACCTGCTCCTGATGATTTTACATAGATTTATTAGAGTTTTGATTTAATTAAGAGACAAAAATCTGCAAACATAAGGGATAACCTTGAAATATACGTCCAATAAATAAAGTTACTTCAGGTCTGGAGTCATATTTTGAATATTTTAATTAAGAGATGCTCAGTCTTTACGTTTGCAGGAATCTATATTCTCAGAATGATGAAAACACAGAGAAGAGACAGATTAATTTGGATTTAATTTAGCCCACATACGAGCAGAGTTAAAAATATAAAATGTTTATGTTTTAATATCAGAAAATGTCTTGAATTTGATCAGTTTTAGATTTTATAGTCTTAAAAACATTCTTTCACTGACTCTAAAACTTTTTTTAAATGTGTACGTCTATTGTTTTCTACACTGACTTAAAAAAAAAATCTAATTCATTTTGTTTCACCATCTGGTTTTTGTTATCATTTGGTCATTGTTGTGTAATTTCAGCTGAGGTAATAAGTTATTTTGTTTGTAGCAGAACGTTCCTTTAAACCCAGGAAGGAAAAATGTTGTGAAACTGGTTTGTCAGCATTCCTGATGCATTTCTCTCCACCAGCTCCTTTATGAGAATATATTTAGTTTAATGGGAAACATGGATGTCAACAGTTGGCTAAAACCTGTTGTCAGTACCAGCTATAATGTCTACATGGTAGGTTGCTAGGCAACAAGTGCAAAAGTTGCTGACACGTACCAGAGTTAAAAATAAGTGAGATGAATTGATGTTATATTTAGCACAGAAAGTAAAACAGAGCCACCAATTAATGCGTTTTTTTTAAGTGTGCCGGATTAGAGGCTAAACGAGGATTTGTGTATAGCAGCAGACTGCAGGCTAGCTAGTTAACAACTATAGAAATCATTGAATAGCATAGTTATTCATTGACTATGCTTTATAAGCATAGTTTTACTTTATAAGATCAAAAGAAACTAGAAGTGTTAATATTCTGCACCATAAGCAGACATACTTCTACAAAATTCAACGAAACATTTCTCCATTTTCTGCTTTTGGTTTCCACTACTGTGTTTAAAGTTCAGTGTTTTTATAACGAGATACAGTTTTAGCATGGTAAAATAAAACAAACAAAATCATTTCCACTTGCATGATTTATTGTTTTTTCTTCTCATTCTTTAAAAAACTGACTGATAAAAGTCTTCAGTCTGGTGTTCTGGTCTCAACTGGCCCTTATTTTGAAGGATAATTTTGTGTACATAAACTTCATAATGCATTTTATTTGTTGTTTCTGTTGTTTTGTTTATTTATTTTGGGTATTTAACATTTCAGTGTTAAATGTTCATTATAATTTAAAGTTCATTGGTCTTTGAGAACATGTTCTTGCATTATTATGCCAACATATGTTTAGATTTGATTAGAAAATTCACAACTTACTCAAATTTGACCACAATGGAAAAAATGATGAATCATTATTTGCCCCTTTTTATTTGTTTTGTTAGATAAAATCAGTAATTTTCCCCTCAGATTTGGAAAAGCTAATTAAATTTAGGCACGAGTTTCTTTGAGTCACTTCCAGTCGGTAAAATCCAGTGATTACATTTATAGCAGCAAACTGTTGCCTGTTGCATAATATTATGGCTCTGCCTCCCACTCAGTGACACAAATACACTTATTTTTAACCTGATTTATTTTGAGTAGATGTTTTCAGTTTCCCAAAAGCACCAAAATGCTGCTTAATTCAGATATTTCCTGGCTTCTGGATTTAAATCTCGACAAACGTGATACTTTTTTAGTGGTGAATCTTTGACCTCCAGGTCAGAGTGGGTGGGTGAGTGGATTCCCCGTCTGGTCAGGCCTGCTGGCTGTTAATCCGCCTGAAAGCAGACAGTGTGGAATCAGCTGCTTCATCACTTTATCTCTCAGATCAGAGCTGCTCATCGCGTCACACGAAGCTCAAACTGGGATATCAGATCCAGAAACGTCTGTGATAAATTAGTTCAGGTTTGATTTCTGTTTGGGGTTTTTCTGGACCGCTTGACTCCGTTTAGAAAAAAACAACAACATTCTTACAAAGTCTAACATTTTGAAAAGAAAAATCAACATTTAAAACTTGAAGAAATTGTAAAAATGCCCATACTTCCATCAAAGGCTTAATTTTTTAATTAATTCCAGAAAAGCCTTGGATGTAGAAACGTCTTTCTACACGATGACGATGTCAGAAAACAGCTGCGTCTCCATTACAAGCGCTCGCAAGTTTGTCAATATTCCCACCAGTTTTCAGCAGTTTTTATTCAACATTTCCAGAAAAAACAACAAATTTAAATGCGTCTGTCTCTGTTAGAAGTACTGATTTGTACTAAAACCAAAGTAAACTTTCTTATCTTTTTAACAAAATATTTAAAGAGAAACAAATTCTGATTCAGTAACAAAAGTTTCAGAGGGTTTCATAATAATTCGGAGACAAGTTCTGCGCTTTTTATGTTTCATCTTCTGTGTTGTAAAGTAATATCAAATAAAACTAGAAAAATGCATTTCTGTAAAAATGCAGTGTGAATGTTGGAAGCTAACTTCTTCATTTTTACAGGAATTTGTTGAAGTATTTGAGAAAATAGAGAAAAGCGAAATTGTGTTTGAAAAAACAAATTTTCGTAATCGCGGGTTTTCCAATCTAATGTAAATGCTTTTGTTCAGGTGATAAGTCATAAACATTCCACACCGTGTTCCTCCAACTACTTCCTGTTTTCTTCTTTGTTGTTTTTGCCAGTAGTAACATCCGCTTGTTGATCATGTGATGTGAAAAAAAATTTTCTACTGCAGTTTTGCAAAAAAACCATCTCACCCTAGTACTAAAACTTTTAATACAAAAACAAGAGTTTTTACAAAATTGGTGTTTCCATCAAGCAAATTTATTTTCAGTATTTAAAATGTTTAAATTTTAAATACATTATCAAATACATGATCAATAAAAACGCAGCTATTGAGCCTATCCATCTTCTCTAGGGGTTAAGTTTGCTACCGGTGATATTTGGTTCTTAAACTACAAATCCCACAACAACTACAGACGAGAACTGGCCCAGTTTGCAGCCATGTTTGAAACCCGTCTGCAGTGAAGTGTTCAGAGTAACAGGTGTCACATCTGATTTCTACTAATCTCAAAGTGTAGGATGGTCTGTTGACGCCTTTACTGACCAGGTTTACTTAGATTTCTGCAGTTCAAGGGAACATTAATCAAATTTTACATCTGAGTTTCTGGGCTGACAATAATTTACACAACTTCTTTTATCTTGTGATTTCAGCAGATAAAATAAAATTTTCAAATTTTTTTTTCCCAACAGCTGTAAACAAACTAATGAAGTTTGGGATTCTTGGATGTTTTTGCAACTGTTGGAAATTGATTCGGTTCTATTCCTAAAGCATCTGCAGCCTAAATGGTTTGGTTTTAAACCGACAGTACGATGCTGAGCAGGAAGTGTGGCCTTATTTACTGGAGTCAGATAAAATCTCTTGGTGGTAAACATCACAGATTAAAACAGGACTGAGCTGCATTCATGAAGATGATCTAAAACAGACATTTTCAGGGTTCCTGCAGGTTCCAAATCAAATTTAAGACTTCTTAAGACCTTTGTGAATAAAATTTAATATCTTTGTCCCTTGTTTTTACTCGCATGTGTCCGTGACTGTAGGGGAGGAAACTAATGGGGAAATGCAGACTGGTAGATAAAGATTAGAGACACACTTTAACTACGCTGCAACAGTTTGTTGCATTTCAACCTTCCAAAATGTGAATTAGCAACTTGAACTTTTTCCCTCCTTTCAAATACCTCAACACATTTCTGTAAAAACAAAAAAAGTTACCTTCTGACATTCACCGCATTTCTTTCTAGTTTTATCTGATGTTACTTTACAAAAGAGAAGATGAAACATAAAACATGCAGAACTTGTTTGAAACGTGAAACGTCTGTTACTGAATCAAAACTTGTTTTTCTTTATTTTTGAAAAAGATGAAAATGCAAATCAGCACTTCTAAAATAGAGCCTAATTTAAAGTTGTTTTTTCTGAAAATGTTGAGTAAAAACTCAGCTGAACAACTTGTGATTGGATTTTTTGGGCGACAACATGACAACATGACCGGTTTAAATTAGTTTGGCGATTATATAACTTCTGTGAAGGACCTCACGGTTACACAGGAGCGATATTGATCCCAGGGGAATATTTTTAGGTCAACACCAATCAATGTTTTTGTTATTTTGCTCAGTCGATACGAGTTCAACGTTGGCCTCCAGGGATTTGATCCAACTTGTGCTCTTCCAGTCTCCACTGAGAGCAAATACAGTCTCTGCTGAGCAAACAATCAGAAGCTGCATCTCGTCTTTCTCAGTATTTACTTTTCCTGTAAATCCTGGAGTCATAGGTGAGACTCAGAGATGGTAACATAAACCTCATAAAACACCACCAAACTATCACATCAAACAGGACACGACAGTTAAACACCGGCTCTCTGTTCGATACTTAGCCAGTTTGAAGTCAAATTAAAAGGAAAATATGTTTAAACAATGACATTTTGCTGCTTGTTTAAAGACTAATTTGGGTAAGAAAACAAATCAACCAATGAAAATTGTTGCGTGCGGTCTCCGGGCAGAGTTTATCGTATAGTCTTTGGATTTTAAATTGTAGCCATTTTGTTTTTTCACTTTTTATAGGATATTTGTGGCATTTGTCTTCATTGAATTTGGCCAAACACTTTAGAAAGTTTAGTGGTTTCATTCCTTGTCATTGAGCGTGATATTTATGTTGACTTTCTGACTTTTTCTGTGAACCTACATCCTTCATGTGGAACAATAAAAAACTGAACTGATTGTTCTTTATTACCCTTTTCCAAACTTTGGTCCGTTTAATGCAGACTAAAGGTGGCAGGTGTGACTTTAATAACACAACTATTGCGTGAGTCCTCACCTTCCTAAAATACTGCCATAAAAATGGCTGCTAGAAAAAAGTGTTAATTAAATCTTTAATAATTAGTTATTATCAAGTCCACAGTGAAGAACACAACCATGTACAATTGATTTGTCACAAAATCCTCATGAAATATATAACAATATATGATCTTAAAGTGTGTATCGTAGGCATGTGGAGAAGTCGATAAAAGAAAAACGGCCCCAGCAGTCAGCCCTGAGGTTCTCCTTAACTTTAAGGTGAAAGAATCTGAAATTGTTCTCACACAATTTACTGTAATACAGATAAAGTTATCTCTCCATACTTACTTCTCGTGTCACGTGACACATCTGAGAACTTTATAACTGACAGCCATTTTGATAGGTATCCATAACTACCTATTATTACAGTTGCTATGACAACTATTAACTGTGTTGTGACACGTTCTCTGTCTCATATGGATGGATCCTGCCTGCAGTGATTTTGTTATGTATTTTTTTTGCACATTCATCAAGAGTCCTCATGTTTTCTCCTTGTTGGTCTGGAAGACAAGCTCATCTACGCTTTCTGCTGCATTTGCCTACCAAGATGGCCATTCAGTGGCGTGGATCACTTCTTGTTCAGACTTGTGGGAACTATGTATACTTTAAATATTCTGTTAAATATTCTAATAAAGTGTCAACTCATAACAATCAGAGGTGGGCAGAGTACCCAAAGATTGTACTCGAGTAAGAGTAGCACTACTTCAACACCTTTTTATTCAAGTAAAAGTAAAAAGTATCCGTCCACCTTTAACTTTCCTGAGTCTACATTGTTTTTAAAATGTCCTCCATCTCACTTGGTTTGAATTATTCCTAAAAATGTCAAAACCCCAGTGAGAGCATTCCTTCAGTTCGCCTGTTTCTGATTAAAGTTTTCCCTCCTAGTCTCTGCCCTCATGATGTTGCCTGTGTGCTGCACACTTGTTAGGTGGTGGTGCATTTTTCTGGTCCAGCTCACATAGACCTGTTCTTACGTGTCTAACGCTAAACTTCTGCAGACTCTGTTTGTCTGTGGAAGCCAGTGTCGCTCCGGGATATTTTCCGCCTCTCTTTGGTGTTACATCAGGATGTACGGAGTCAGGCCCCAGTCACAAGCTAAACCTCAGATTTAAATCTGAAACAGCTGAGATGTGGTCGACAGATTGAATTTTCTCCTCAGACATTTGGGACTGAAAGGTTTTAAAGTCTGATTTCGAGCGAGCAGCTGCAGAATATCGAGCTTATGTTTAGTCTCAGAATCATTGCCACCCTGACCTTTGTGCCAAATGATTTCTGCAATTGTATTTTAAAACTTCCTCTTTTACTTTAACTTCCTGTCTTGCTATTTATCACCTTCTTTATTAAAGTATCACTTTGTAGAGTCCAACTCCTTGAGGGTCACATGATAAAATGAGTTAAATAGGCCTTAAAAAACTCCAGGAATGCATGAAGACGTTCAACACTGACCTCAGTGATTTGCTCTAAAATGACAGGAGTTTGGCTGTAATTACAGCATCTAAAATGGTTAAATCAGGTCTGGTTAGTCTCAGGTGTTGACACAGTTTCAGTTTCTTGATAAATCAGTTTATTACTGTGGAAAATGTTGGATCCATTCAAGCCTGTTGCTCCTGGTCATTTGCAGACTTTGGTCTGCACACATCATGGAGATCAGGTCAGAGTTCAGCCCATTGTTACATCTTTCTGCAAGCCTGGAAGTTTCTAAATTAAAACTGGAACAACAGGAGACAGAATGAGAAGTAATTCAACAAGGAAGTCCCCCCGCCGCTCACAAAAAACAGCGTAATAATAATAACAACATGTTTAGCGGATATTATTTACCTATGTTATTTTTTTATGTCAAACCAGTGTTCCATATATATATATATTTATATATTAAAATGGTGTTCCGTACCTGTATTTTTTTGTTAAACTGGTGTTCCTTATTTATATTTTTGTGTTAAATGGTGTTCCGTATCTGTATTTTTTTTGTTAAACTGGTGTTCCTTATTTATATTTTTGTGTTAAATGGTGTTCCGTATCTGTATTTTTTTGTTAAACTGGTGTTCCTTATTTATATTTTTGTGTTAGATGGTGTTCCGTACCTCTATTTTTGTTAAACTGGTGTTCCTTATCTATATTTTTGTGTTAAATGGTGTTCCGTACCTCTATTTTTGTTAAACTGGTGTTCCTTATCTATTTTTTTGTTAAACTGGTGTTCCTTATTTATATTTTTGTGTTAAATGGTGTTCCGTACCTCTATTTTTGTTAAACTGGTGTTACTTATCTATATTTTTGTGTTAAATGGTGTTCCGTACCTCTATTTTTGTTAAACTGGTGTTCCTTATCTATTTTTTTGTTAAACTGGTGTTCCTTATTTATATTTTTGTGTTAAATGGTGTTCCGTACCTCTATTTTTGTTAAACTGGTGTTCCTTATTTATATTTTTGTGTTAAATGGTGTTCCGTACCTCTATTTTTGTTAAACTGGTGTTTCTTATCTATTTTTTTGTTAAACTGGTGTTCCTTATTTATATTTTTGTGTTAAATGGTGTTCCGTACCTCTATTTTTGTTAAACTGGTGTTCCTTATTTATATTTTTGTGTTAAATGGTGTTCCGTACCTCTATTTTTGTTAAACTGGTGTTCCTTATCTATATATTTGCATGAAACTAGTTTTCTGTGCCTGTATTTCTGTGTTTAGCTGGTTTTCCGTATGTGGAGCGGCGCTGCCTGCGGCAGTCTGACGGGACTCGCTGTAAAACCTGCTGCAGGATTACAGAAATCCTGTGAATCGTCCTCAGAGAGGCTTACATAATCTCGTGTTGAGGCTGAATCCTGAAGCCGATCGGTCCGCTGGAGTGAAACCAGGCCACTCAGCGCGTTGCCCACCATGTTAGCTCATAAAGTGTATTTTTAGAGCGGTGGTCGCCATGGCGATGTGGGGATGTGTCAGGCTCAAGCTGCTATTGGATCAGTAAGCGAGGTGATGAATGTAATCTGTGTCCGATTGATTCAGAGGTGAAGAGGAGAAACGGTGGAAACGTTTCCCAGAACTTAATGCGCTCGTCAAAATATTCCAGTAACGAAACTATAAACCTGAGATTAAAACGTTTACACTGTAAAACACACTGAGAGTTCATGGAAATGAATCAGTTTATAATATGAGCAACAAACAACTCAGTATGAATCTGTTTAGTAGAAACTGGGGTAAAGATTTTAAAATAAAATTCAAAACACCCGCTGATCTCAAACAGATATTAAAGTTTAGACTTTTGTTGTTGATTTTACTTATTTATTAGGAATATTTCCATTTTAAAATGTGAATATGGTGAAGTTTCACTGCAGCGCCTGAAGAAACGTCTTTTCTGATCGGTTTCTGCAGCCTGACGTCCAGATTTGGCCGGACTGGTGTTGCTGGGTGTCGGCTAGAAAACGTTAACATTTAACAATCACAAGCTGCTGATACAAAAACATTTATGTGTAGCTGATTAGTCAGATTAGTTTATGTTACAATGAGATTACAGCTGCTGAGACTAAATGAAGCTAAACTCGGTTTGCTCTTCAGAATCAGTTGTTTATTTAGTTTATTATTACAAACTGAAGCCTTTCTTGGAGTTTGATGGTTTATATGAACGGCTCATCGCTGAGTTTAAAGGCTCTGGATTCAGTTCCCTGTGAAGTTTAAGATGCATTAAAGGCTTAAAAGTTCATCTTTATTGAACTCTGTTCTGCTTTCATAATCAATCATTTTATCCTCCAACAAAGAGCTGGTAGTTATTACCCACAATTTGAGCTCAACCTGAGTTGGGTAAAAATAAAACTTAAAATATTTCTGTTCCTCACTCATCAGAATCTGAATAAACTTTTTTTATTTGAGTTTAATCTGTTAACTGGCAGCACTAAAAAAAACACCTAAAAAATAAAATCAGCTGCTGTTCTTGAACTCTTTGGATTACAAGGAAAAGCTTGGTCTCTTTAGAAAGATATTTTTATTTTTCATAGTTGCAGCCAAACATGTTTCATCTGTAATTAATATGTAGTTATTATGTTTGTATCACAAAAAAAGTCTTTTTTTTTTCTTTATTTTTATGAAACTAGACATGAAGTGTTAAAGGTACGGACTGGAAAATAAAATAAAACAGTAACGTGAATCCTTTACCATTTATGTTTCAAGCTATTAAAATAAATATAAGAAAAAATGGAAGTAAAGAACAATTTAGTTCCTTTTTTAAAGTAAGAAAACATTTTATTGCTTAAAATGCAAAACAATTCAAACAACACCTTAGTCTCAAGTTTTAAAAAAAAGTGTTTTTAAGATATTAGTAAATATTTTTATATTATACTTCACTTTTGGTCTCAAATTTAAATTGTGAAAAAGTTTTTATAACATTTCTAATCTAATCTTCCACGACCTTTCAGAATAAAACCAACAGGAAGTGACCGAGCGTTTCCTTCTCTCAGGTACAGGCGAGGTGGTCGTCATCATGATCCCGGAGCCGAAGGGTCGGGAGGTCGTGTCGCTGCTGGAGCGCAACATCACGGTTACCATGACGATCACCATCGGCACCAGGAACCTGCAGAAGTACGTGAGCAGGACGTCGGTGGTGTTCGTCTCCATCTCCTTCATCGTGCTGATGATCATCTCCCTCGCCTGGCTCGTCTTCTACTACATCCAGAGGTTCAGATACGCCAACGCGCGCGACCGGAACCAGGTAACGGGTTTATAATTAACCACAGCCAACAAAACAACCAGAACCGAACTTCAGAAAATGTCTTTAACTCCAATACATAAAAACTGTCAATAATGGGGAAAAACTATAACAAACTGGGACCATCTGGTGCGTTTATGAAATTAAAATATACTGAAATCAGAGATATAGACATTAGTTTTGTTTATGAATTTATCGCCTTTTCAAACTTTTGTGAAATAAAGTTTTTTGAGTTATTTTTCCCCACGCAAGCAATTTACGTAAACTATCGGTAAATTTGGCTCTTCTTCACAAAACAGCAAACGTTGAGATAAAGCACCAGTCAGACATTTTATTATTTATTACCCAAACAATGTAAACATAATCATAATTCAATACTTGGGTTAACTTTTAGATCCAAACTTCAAGAAGAGTAAGAAAACTGAAACTAAATATTTAACTAATAAAAACAAACACCCTCCAAGAACTAACTAAAACTGAAACAAACAAAAAGTCACAATGAAATAAAACTAAACTATAATGAAAAACCCTGGTTTGCACAGAACCAGAAAACGGGTCAACAGAACCTCAGAGTTCCCACAACACGGCCAACCAAGTGTTGAATAAACTGTTTCATCCTCTAACGATGGGAAACAGTTAATCCTCGACGTCGTTCTCTCTCCCATTTCCCGTCTGCAGCGTCGTCTTGGCGACGCGGCGAAAAAGGCCATCAGCAAACTTCAGGTTCGCACCATCAGGAAGGGCGACCAGGAGACGGAGACCGACTTCGACAACTGCGCCGTCTGCATCGAAGGCTACAGGCCCAACGATGTGGTCCGCATCCTGCCCTGCAGGTAGAAACTCAAACTTCCTTCCTTCAAATAAGAAATGCAGGAAAAGACTTTTAACTGAATAAAGTCTGAGTATTAAGATCCTCTACAAGGAGCTGCGTTGGTTGTTTGAAGCTTCAGGATGGATCAAGTTGGTCAGAAGTGAAGATGTTTTCAACCCAGAGGATGTTTTTAAAACCTCGTGTGACAAAAACTAACTCAAAGGGGACGTACAGTATTTAGCAAAATTCATGTTTTTATGCTTCCATTTGGGTTTCAACTGCCTTAAAAACAGCTTACGCACTTAAAAAAAAACACCCAGCTGGGTTTTGGTACAAGTTCATATTTTTTGGTGGCTGGAAAATGAGCAGTTTCAAATGTTACAAATCAGCAGGTACTGCACCGTTACCCAGCATGTATTTATTTATTTATTTATTTCGGTCATCTTTAGAGTTTCAATACAAGTTAAAAATAAAAAACACACATTACTGACAGAAAAAAACAACTGAAAGAAAACAGTAAAAACAAGAGTTTTATCATCATCCGGAAACCATTGTTGGTTGTACAGAAGGCTCTACTAATGCTTTTCAGATATATATGGTTGTATAACTGCATTTGTTTGCAGCCATTTTCACATGCGAATGTAAACGCTGAATTGGGGGAGAGTAACTATCATAAAAATGTAAATAGTTAGAAGAACCAAATGATTCATTGATGTTTTCTACCTTTATATTTGTTATCTGGTGTCGGTTCTGGTTCTGTTGGGCTCAACAGAAACTCTTACACCCGACTTAAAGCAACCAGCTGTGGGAATCCCGAGGCGTTCCCAGTCCAGATGTGATCTTTAGTCCGTCTCCACCCAGAGCAAACAGCCGGTTGGACGTCCAGAACCCAGAACGTCCAGAAACATTTCGCTGTGACTTCTCTCCCATCTGCTCAGACAATCCCACCGACGACGACAGAAAACTTTCTTTAAAGCTCTAAATAAAATCGCTTTGGTCACAGAGAGATCAGGAAACGAGCTTCTGATGTAGTTGGGTCAGGGTTAAAGGTCACAGACCAGCAGTGGAGTTGCGTTAAATATTTGAAATCTAAATTTCATTTAGGTGATTTTCACATTTTTGAAAAAGCTTGACAAGCAAACTGTTCAGTTTGTAATAAAGTTCAGTTTAACGTTTGATTAAGTTTGGAAATTCATTCCCTCACTTTAACACAATTTGTTTTTATTGTTTCAATGTCATGAATATTTATTATTCCTAACGGCTCAATGACTTACTGACCTGCTCAATTCAGATGAAAGTTGGCTTATATTTTATGCTCTAAACAATGTTCTTGAAATTGAATTAAATTGTTTTGTTGTCAGATCAGTCGATTACGACAGCAGGACATTTTTGATGGGGAAAAAAGGAGAAAATTTCAGCCAACAAACTCAAATTTTGAGAATAATCTGGTAAATTATTTAGAAAAAACAAGGATTTTTTTAGAGTTTGAAAAGTTGAAAATTTGTTAGAATAAAACTCAAAAGTGTGGAAATTCCTGGCACTCAAAGGTTGACAGTTTTACACTTTTGAACATTTTCAAAAGTTAAACATTTTTGATTTTTGAAAATCAGAAAATTGAAAATTATTTCTGAAGTGTTTTCTTTTTTATTTCCTATTTTTCAATCTCAGAAATATTCTTTGAGATTTTTTAAATCTATTTTGGCTCTAATGCATCGTTTTAGTCTGAGTGAGAAAAAATTTCAAAACAAATTTTGTTTTATCTTGTCCTGCTGTAAAATGTAGAATATTATCACCAGACATTAATACAGTATAAATATCTTTTATAATAGTGAATTTGGTTAATTAGTGTTTTCTTTCCAAAGTGCTGGAAAAGTTTGAATCCGTACCTTGAAAGTTCTTGAGAAGTGCTTGAATTTTCCTGTTTTCTCAGACATCTGTTCCATAAGAGCTGCGTGGATCCGTGGCTGCTGGACCATCGTACGTGTCCGATGTGTAAGATGAACATCCTGAAGGCCCTGGGCATCGCTGTGAGTCCGGCTCCTCTCCGCTCCGGTTCTGTTCTCATTTCAAGGTTTGACCGTTTCCATTTTCCTCCCAGCTGAACGCCGACTGCCTGGACGACCTCCCGCTGGACTACGACCTGGCGCTGGGCGGCGTGGGGATGGGCGGAGTCGGCGCCCTGGCGCTGGAGGCTGGGGCGTCCAGCGATGGGACGCTGAGCGAGGGCGGGTCCTCGGTGGTTCTGGACCCCGGCGTCAGACGGGTCGGGCTCCCGCAGGACTACCAGGACCCCGACCCGCTCAGAGACAGCCCCGTGACGGCCACCACCGACACCCACACAGGTTGGACTCTCACTCTGCTGGGCGTTAATCAGAGTTACACTGACACCCGGTGGCGGTTCTGAGGCATTACAGAATCAGAACCCAGTTCATTGTGCAAGAGAGAAAATTTAAATGTTCTCAAAGGCAAGTCAAATAAATAAAATAAAAAATTAGCATGTCTCAATAAATATAAAAAATACAGCAGGAACACAAACAACTGGGAAGTTAAGAAAAAATAAATAAATGTTGATCAAGTTTTAGATGAATTATCTGTGTTCAGGGAAACAAGAGCTTAAACATAGAAGCTGTTTATAGTTGGTTTACTCCAGGTAGGAACAGAAGCTACTTACTTTAGCTTCTGTTAAATACCTTATTGATAGAGGTGCACCGATTTATAGGCCAGCCGATCTTATCCACCGATTTTATCTATCATGGCAAAGATCCAAGAATCAACCATTGTGGTCTTTTGCTCTGTGTTGAGAGGTTTTGACTGACCACCAAGTTCTGTCTGCACATTTATAATTAACAATAGTGACCCCACTGTTGCAAACAACTTTCTTGCTATATTGAGCAACATTTCCGACAAAAAAAAAATTGGTGTCGGCCAAAATGGCAGTCGGTAGAATAAGCTTTTTAAAAGATGAGCTTTTTAAAAGATCAGTAACAGGCTGGAAAACTGCAGTTGGTGCAGCCCTACTTATTAATGTAGCTCTTTAGCTTTAGCATCAGTCTTTGCTAAATGCTGTTGTTTCAGCGCGTTAGCATTAGCTTCTGCTATACACTATGTTTGTTTAGCGTCAGCAGGACAAATGTTTATGGTTAGTGCAGCTAACGTTTTGGCTAGCGGTACCACTGCTGGTTCTGGTGCTGACTTCATCTTCATCTCCTCGTCTTCCAGGTGAGCTGCAGCCGATGGCGAGCAGCGCATCGCTGGTCATCGCCGTGGAAACCGGTCTGTCGGATGAGGAGGGGTCCATGGATCGACCTCATATGGGTGCCAAATCCTGAGAACAGCCCAGCAGAACAGAGCCAGAACCAGGCCAAAATAAACAGGACCTCATTGAACCAGAAGGTCCAGAGAGACTAGAACCATCTGACATAAACGTGATAACAGCCTGGTTCTGGATTAGGCCCGTCTGGTCCAGAACCACGAGGCTCGACTGGGTTTGGATCCTTGGAGCGGACCCGCTCAAAGGAAGCAGACGTGTTTCAGTTTTCACCTTTGATCGTTCTTGGTTCTTCATCCCGACTCCGCCTGGTTCCGTCCCCAGATGATCCAGTTGGTTCCGTCAGCAGAACCCAATCATTCCTGACAGAACCCATCCGTCTGGTTTCTCGAGAGTTCTTTCACAACGAGTCTCTCCTTGCTCTGGTTCTGGTTCTCCAGATTCGGACCGCCTCTCTCTGACGTTTTGCATCGTCTGACTGAAAGACTTTGATCTCAATCGGACTCTGATCGACCCGGCAGTATTACTCCTGCAGTATTGAAGACCCGCCTCCCTCGTTCAGGTCGGTTTGCTCCTTGACCTCTGACCTTTTCTGAGTTTCGGTTTCAATTCTTCCTCTGTTGTTTCTGGAGGGATGCAGGAATCAACAAAGTTTTATTTAAAACCTGAAGCACAGATAAAAGGAAGAAGATGAAGATGCTGCCTGGATCTCTGAATCGGTACCAGAACCAAACCTGGAGCAAACGTTGAGTTTCTCAACTCTCCATCTCTTTTAAACTTCGGTTTCCATCACAGGAACTCTTGGTGCTTTTGGACCACAGCAGGTTTCCTTTGGAGCCAAAATCCCGTCGTGTTTCGGGTTCGATCTCATTGGAAATTCCTCATAGAACCCGTTTGACGTCCCGTTGGACCGCCGTGGATTTCCTGTAGTTTCTGGAGCAAATTCCACCTCGTTTTGTTCAAACCAGTTCTTTACTATTTGAATATTCAAATAATTAGTCAAATATTTAAGATGTGATGCAGAAATCTGTGATTATTTGAGCCATTTCTGATCCCATCAGCTCCTCTGATGCTTCGTGTTTATTAGCAAAACATTAAATCTGCAGAAATGTTGGGAAATGTAACGGAAAACGATGAGGCAAGATAAATATCTAAAACCTGCCAGTTTCCTAAAGAGTTTATCTCATTAAAAAGAGTTTAACTTTTAACATGCTTTAGGTGACCAGCACCAATAGAGAACTGGCTTAACGAGCCTAAAGTTGATAAATTAGCTGATATTTGTGATAAATTTCTGATAGTCCTCTTGTTGATCAAATCTGTCTAAAATATAATTCAGAAATTAATTTGTAAAACGTAAAAGATGCTCAGATTGTTGGGAAAATGTCAAAATTTGTTAAATCCACAGAATATTAAGAATATTCTATATTAAGAGTAATATATTAAGAGTAATCTATAATACTGTTGGTTTTTAGGTACACAGGATATCAGCCTGTTAAATGTAGTTCCTTGATTTAAAGGTTCCAGTTCTCTAATAAATTAAATCAGTTTTGCAATAAATTAACATTTTTCTGAGGTTTTCTGCTGAATTGTTTCTTGTTTTTATCATCGATGGTACGAACCGGTTGCAGCTTGAAGGATTAAACAAAACAGCAGCGAGAACTTTTAATTTAATAAATGATTCTTTCTACACGGCCTCTTTAATCCCTTTCCGGGTCTTTTTAGCGCAATGCTAACGTTTAGCGTAATGCTAACGTTTAGCGCAATGCTAACGACGGGATCTTCCTCGGTGAATTGCCGGGGTAATTTAGCGGTACCTCTCCAGAACCGTGTGGTCCAAAAGCACCTTCAGCTTTGCCTTGCTCTTCTCGCTTCAACGCGCCTGCGCCGTCATCCTGCTGCCTTTTTCTACCTTTCACTTCCGACAATCTGCTGGTCTGGACCGCCGCCGCGTTATTCCCCCCCAGAAACACGGACTGCGAGTGAAAGGTTCCCGGTTCTGCCTCGACCTGTTCCTCGTCCTGTAAATATGAAACGGGTTCACCTCGCTGTTTGTTCGTTCCGGACGTTTTCGACGAGAAAGAAAAAGATTGTCGTCTATTTTGATACCAGAGGAGACGTTTATTTTTGTAACGAAGCAGCAGAGACTGATTTATCCGCGCCGTCCGACCCGCCAGCAGCCCGGATGGTTCTGATCGGGCTGGTTTAGATGTTCAGTATTTGTGTAATTGTACATAAAAGCTTGTTGTTGTTTTTATTTCCAGAGCTTGTTTGGTTGAAACCTGAGAGAACTGAGCTCACCTTCATGGATGGAAACGAAGAAGCGACTTCAGCGGAAACAGTTTCCTTCGGTATTTGTCTGTTTTCCCGTCTCAGTGCTTCTGTTTCCTGTGGGTTCGGTTCCTCTCAGACTCTTTCTGGACTTCTTTCTTTGCTTCAGCGGGTTCCCGTTGTAAACACTAAGTAATTTATACTCTGTGAAATCAGAGAGCTTGTAAGAAATGACGAATTTGTACGGATTGTCTTGGACAATTTTCAGCGAGAAATGTTTTAATTAAAGTCACCTGCTTTGTGTTGTGAGTTTCCTCCTTTACAGAGTTTTTATTCCGTTTCCTCGTCTTTTCCTTTTTATTTATTTTTAGGGAAAATTAAAGACTCTTCTTCCTAGAGTTTTAAAATGTCACCTAGAATAGAAATAATGTTTATTGTCCCACAGTGAGGAAATTGAGTTATACAGGTTCACACAAAAGATTGAAAAGTCCTCAAATATATAACAAACATTCATATTAATAATATTTTTACAATATGACTAAAAAATTCTGTCATCAAAAATACCTGAATCCAAAGTTTAAAAAGCTGAAAATTTGCTTAAAAAAATTAAAAAGTCAGATTTTTAGATTAATGTCAGAAATTTCCATGAAAAGAACTTTGACATTTCTGAGTTTCAAATGCCAAAACTTTCCTACAAAAAACTCAAAACTTTCTAGAAAGAGTTTGGAAATTTCAGAAAATTCCCAAAAGTAGATTTTTTTTTTCTGCGGTGCAGTTGGTAGCACTGCTGCCTTGCAGCCAGAAGGTTCTGGGTTCGATTCCCGGCCCGGGGTATTTCTGCAGGTTCTGGGTTCGATTCCCGGCCCGGGGTCTTTCTGCAGGTTCTGGGTTCGAATCCCGGCCCGGGGTCTTTCTGCAGGGAGTTTGCATGTCCTTCCTGTGCATGGTGGGTTCTCTCCGGGTCCAAAAAAACTTAACTGAGTCAGGTTGGTCTGTATAAATTATCTTTAGGTGTGTGTGTGCATGGTTGTTTGATGATTGAATTTATTTTTAGTTTGCAAAGGACAAATAAAATGCAGTAATTTCTTCCTATTTTGGTGTGAAAATGAAGCTGCAGCTTCATCCATCCATCGGGTGACAAACTAAACTACCACACAAAAATACTTGGTTAGATTTTTTGTTTTTTGTTGTAAATACAGAGCAACATGCCTCCACTAATTGCACAATTAATTATTTTAGATTTACAAGAACAGAAGCAAATATCAAGAAATGTTAAATTTGAAAACTATAACTTGCAGTCGGTTAAGAGAGATTTCTGAAATATTTCAGGTTTCCTGAAAGGTCTGAAATTACTTTTATTTTTTTATTATTTTTTATAGGCTGGATAAATTTAGCAGAAAATGCAGTGAGTGTAACTTTTCTCCAAGCTTAATTTCTAAAACATAAAGATCTCAACCAACCAGAGCTGCTTTACACATTATGTACCAACAAGGTTCTGGTTTACTTTTCCACTACAAACCTTGAATTTATCTTATATTTTTGTCTCAGAGACCAAAGACTTCAAAGCATTTGTGTTATTGAAGCTCTGATGTTTTATTTTTTGTCTTGGCTTCTTGTACTACTCAGCCTGTCCACATGGTGGCGGTAGGTACACTATTAATTTCAGTATGATGGTCATTTTGTGATTAGAAGTTAAATCGGGGAACTATTTTATTTTTCCACTTTATTCAAATAAATTAACAAATATTTATCTATGTGATTGTTTTTTCACAGTAATTACACAATTTGTCATTAGAAACGACAAATAAAATGTTAAGTTATTTTTCTGTTTCATGAAATGTCCAAAACAGAATAAAAATTATTTCAGATATTTTTTGTCACAAGGTTGGAAACAGTTTTTTTTTACACAAGTTTCCACAAATTTCAACATTTTGTTGAAGAAAATGTATCCAGTTTCACTTTGATTCTCTTTAAAATCCCAAAATAGAAATAAAATGTTTTCTCTTTGAAAATGCCTTTAAAGAAAAATATTTCATTAAGATGAATCCAGGGTTAAAATGGTTCTTTGGATGTGTGTGTTTTTTTAAGTGCTTCAAGACGATATTTATTGTGAATTGGCGCTACATAAACTGAATTTAATTGATTCCTGTTTAAATGGTGCAGAGAAAAGTCGCATCCTGACTCAGAAAACGCGCAGCATCTCCCATGTTCTGGACTGCCTGGCCTGTTGGGGCCCAACGCCAGGGGCCCAAAGAGTCACTGGGCCCCATGAGCTTCACCAGTAAAATGTCACGGAAACAGACCCATGCTGATATCCAAGTGTGACACGTTTAGAGCTGAACTCCATCAACCGGATGTTAAAAGTTTCCCATCATTTCTAACCAGTTTTAAAGGAGAAAAAAATGAAGAAAAGACGCCTGAGAGGTCAGGAATCATCAGCATCACAAAGCTTAACGTTAAGAGGTTTAAGAAGATGAATAATGGAGAAAAGAAAGGCATAAGATGAGAAAAAGGAGGAGGAGCGACAGCAGCTTTCTGCTCCTTCACTGGTATTAATTTATTCAGCGCTGCTTCCTCTGGAGCAGAGAGGAGCAACGAACCGGAGCAGCTGAGCGTTGGCTTCCTGATGCCTACGGAGCCTGAATAGGTACGAATATATCCAATATGTTTCTGAACAGACATTTTGTTTCTAGACTTGTTGTAGATTTGATTGTTGAGGGACCATCATAGAGTCACATCTCTTGAGTCTTGCGCTGTTTTCAAACCTGATAGTTCAGTAGACTCGGTTTGATTTGGGACCAAAGTTGCAACATTTCTTACATTTTCAGCTGCTGTGATTCTCTTTCACTCTGAGTCAAACGATTCAAACTCTTTGAAAAACTTGTTCCCCTCCTCACCTTTGGGGGCGCTGCACCAAGAACCACCGAAGGAAGCAACATGAAAACCTCTGAAGAAGACGCTAGGTATTGCTATTACCAATTGTCATGAAAATTGTAAGTAAACCAGGCTAATTTAATCAGATGTTGACATTACATATGGTTGTAATAACCAGGAAGAAGACCACACAGGTTTGGACTTTCGGGTTTTGTGGCTCTGGTAAGGCACAGACCCACCAGTGAATGGTAAAGTTTGCTACATTAGAAGATATTTCTCCAATATGTTTCCATATGTGAAAATTTATTCACAAAATTGGAAAAATTATTTAGAATTTGTCGTTTCTACTTACCGTTTCTAAGGCGATACTTCAGTATGCGCACAGCAAAATGTTGATGGAAACATGATTAGTGAGAGCAACTTCCTCCTTCACAAAATTTAAACAAAATGGAGTGGTGTCATTTCTCTTGTCTTTAGTAAAAGACTACAAGCCATTTCTCCCGCTAGCACTGGACTCACATGTTTGTTTGACCTGGGCTTCAGTCCAATTCATGCTTTTGGAGTGATTGCCGTTCACATATGCATTGGAACTGCACCAGAGTTCACTTCAACCAAACCGAGACCGAGGGTTGTAGACGGATCAAAGTTTGTGTTTTTGGGCCAAATGAGAGTTTGATTCCACATTCACACTTCCACAAAAGACCCGGATTTTCTAGACAAATAAACTAAAGTTGGACTAACGTGGACTAAACAGGGCTGGTGTGAATGAACCAATAGTTCTAGAATGGTATAATTTCCCAACTATAAAAATATTATTTAATTGAATCTTCATTAGGTGAAGATTATCTATTTGAAGTTTGTGATTTTTCACTGTTTCTGTCTCCATCTGATGTAGATCCTCATTGGGATTCTGCCTGATTTTCAGCTGAACAAGCAGGAATCATCACGATGTCAACACCTCCGAATGCCACTAAACGAAGAACGGATATTCTCCAGTTGGAACGTGACGCTCCAGAAGATGTGGAGCCTTCAAGCACAGCGGTGAACACGGATCCCAACGACAACTGGGGTACAGAGCCAAACTTCAACCTCAACTTCAATCTGAGCTCTACGACTAGCCCTCGTCCCACCAAAGAGCCCTCAAAGATGCATTCTGGGAGTAAAAAGGAAGATAAAAATAAAGGAGGAGCAGCTGCAGATTTTAACACCATTTCAGTACCAAGTGAAAAACCTAGGAGCAAAATCCCAACAGCAACAGCTCAGATGACTGTGAAAAACAAAGTCGGCCAACAGCCGAAATCTCCAAACATTAAGCTTTCCTCTTCACCCAAAGTACAAAGTCATGGAAACTTAGCACTGAGTCCCAAACCAACCGGTGTGGAGCTGAGGAGCAGCCAAAGATCTACAGAAAAAGTCAGAATTGAAACACCTAAAGCAGAATCTGTAAAGCCAGTGACGCCTGAGCTGACAACTAACTCTGCAAACAGCATAAAACCAACCGAAAAGACGCAATCAAACAGCAAAGATGTAAAGGACGTTCACCTTGAGACGCCACCAAAAACTCTGCAGCTGCCTAAAATCCCAAAGGTCCATAATCAAAAGGGAGATAAGAGCAGCAAAAGCCCAAAATTAACAAATCGAACTCCAACAATGATGGCCAAAATAAAAAAATCAGATTCAGTAAACTCGACAACTGACCAAACACCTGAAAACGACTCTGGAGCTCAAGGTGTTTTCACAACCGCAGGAACCTCACAGAAAGAGAAAACAGGGTCACCACTTCTCAGGACCAAACCATCCCGAGTAACTTCTCTGAGTCCGAAACCAGCCACACAAAGAAAAACCACCGGAACCGGAACCATTAACGTGTCACGCTCTGAGGGGAATCTTCACAGTAAAGACGTAAAGGTCAAAACCAGTTCAACCCCCAAATCTACTAAACGATCCAAAGACAGTCTGGATTCAAAACTCAGCTCCAGGTCCAGAGACGCACTGGATTCCAGAAGCAGCAGCGCCTCAAAAAGCAGTTTGGACTCTCGGGACAGTTTGGATTCTAAGAAGCTCCAGAGTTCAAAGCTTATCCAAAATCCACACGACCCGAAAACCTCAGCAGAAACCAGGATGAAGAAAAGCCACCAAGGTTCGGAGAAAGATTTCAAAACGGTCCCAAAGAACAATCACGATTCGAAACTTCTTCAAAACTCGAAAGCAAGTTTTGATCCCAAAATCAAAACCAACTCCGGTTCTGATTCTAAACCAGGCATTACCCAGTCAAGATCTCCAGCTACCCTGCAGGCCTCTGCTTTCAGTATGGATCTTCTTGGATGTGGTTCCATTTCTCCCATCTCCAGCGGAACCATCAAGACGTCAGGTTCTGCTGTTGAGCTCAGTTTAAATCATAGCCAATCAGATTCATCGAGTTCTGGACAAGTTCTACCTGGTTCTAAGTCGACACTCGCTGATTTGTCCTCTCCGATATCAGCAACTCAGAGTCCAGGATCCAGTACTGGAAAAAGTTTTACTTCTACTTTAACTGGATCAAACAAGGAGAACAAGAAGAGTCCAAGTTCCACTCCAGGTAATAACAACCGAAGTGTCAAAATACCACAGAGGCACATGCAACGGTTCAGAGACACTCAGGACCCAAATATTCAGCAAAGGGAAGTGGAAAACGTGGAAAAAACATAAAATTTCAGGGGCAGACCTGTGAGGACACTTGCAATAATTATTGTGACTAAAGATAAATGCATGGATGAGTTTCTCTAGATCTTGCTGAGACATAAGTCCTTTAATCCTGGAAATGTTCTTCAGGTGATAAAAGGCTGACTTTGTCACTGTCTTTATGTGACTCTGAAGGTTCAGGTCAGAGTTCATCACCACACCCAGATTTCAGACCTGATCTCTAGTTTCCAGTTGTAATAACTGAAGCTGTGCATTGACTCTAGATCTAAATCTGTCCAGTAGTTTTATAACTACTGTTTTTAAAGTTTGGTAGTAAATGTCTCTAGGTTTTACCTTCAATTTAGCTGAAGAACATTAGCTTGGCAGCCATGTTGCAACGCCATGATGTGCCAAAGCAAAGCACCTCGTCTACTCCGAGCCATGAATTGACACCAGTTTAATCAGGGCTTTAAACTTTATCAAACATGAGTTACTGTTTCCTTGACACAATGAAGCAAAGTCTCTGTCAACAGATGATGTACCTCTTTGTTTTTGTTTTGTTACTTCAGGTATCCTGGCCCCTTTGGCATCTTCCAGTCCTAAAACCAGGCCTGTGGTGACCTCGAAAATCCTGGAAGGATCCACAGATACCGCAGAAGATCCTGCAGTTATGAAAAAAGATCCTAACAGTTCATCCCGAAATACTAGTCTGACTCGAGGTCTTACCTTTGACTCAATTACAAAACCAGGTAGTAATACTAACAAGGCCAAGAATGACAGGGATGGACGTCCATCAGGAGATTCGGAGGGGAGATCGGTTCTCCCACTGAGTAAAGCTGGTCACCCAGGAGACACAAATATCATCTCATCACCTCGGGCAACCAGAACAAGAGAACCAAAGCACAAAATACAAGTTCATGGGAAAAAGAATGAAGGAAATCCTTCATCTCCCCTTCGTCCTATCTCTTCTTCTTCCACTCATACACCAACCAAGAAGAAAGTCAAAGAGACTGCCCCTAAACCTGAGCTTTCTCAAAGACTCCATAAACGTGCAGGGGCTCAGAAAGAGGTGGGCGTTCAGGTGGAGGTGGACGTGGTCGAGTGTTCTGCCTCCACAAGCCCCAGCCTCCACCGTGGACCTCCCATCTCCTCCATGATTGGTTCCTCCAGCTGCCAATCATCGCTGAGCGACGTGCCACCCCTCAAACATGTCTGCCAGATTGAGATTGAGCTGTGCAGCCAAACGCTGTTTCCCTGCGTTGTTCCCGACAAGGCCAGTTCCCTCCCTGCATGTTTGCGCTTTCAGCAGAACCCCGGTCTTATGTCGGGCTTTGGACCACACCACAATCCAGATGTTGGCGCCGAGAGCCTCTGGGAAGATGAAACTAAAGAGGAACAATGGCAGCCCAACAAAAAACAGGAGGATGGGTTTAAAGGGCAGACGGAAAAGCCCCCGGAGGTGTTGTGGGACAAACAAGGGATGACGTGGGAGGTTTACGGCGCCTCTGTAGACCTGGAGTCTCTGGGGACGGCCATTCAGTCCCACCTGGAGATGAAGATTCGAGAGCAGGAGAGGCACATCCGGATACTTCGGAAGTCCATCTGCTCCAACAGCAGCTTTGCCCGGTACAAGAGGAAGAAGAGACGGAGAAGGTTTCTGGGTTGCTGCATCAAGGCGTCCGCCGTGTCTGACTGAGATCAACGTTCAGAGACGTCAAACATCTGACTTTCACTAATCCAAGCTGGATTAAGAGCCAGAAAACTGTAAAACATCTCTCATATTAAAATATTTGTAAAGTAATTAGGCAACATAACAACTGCCAGAAAAAAATACCTTCCAAAATCTGGGCATTAATAAGCTTAATATTACAAAATATTACTATTCTGGGAAATTTGATTGAAGATAAATGTTTTTCCTCGTGACTTTAAGGATAAAGTTATTAAAGAAAGGATTTTAGTTATAGGGTGTCCATGCATGCTTAGAAAGTTGCACATTCATATATCTACAATTAAAGCCTTAAAAGGTCTTAAATTAACTTAAAAAGTAAGTTAGCTTTTAATACGTTAATTCCCAGGTCTTAAATTTGTTTTGACAGGATTATTTAATACCATACGCTTTATGTATTTTTTTCTGACAGGATTTTTCTCTCAGGCAAAAGTTTGAGTTGTATTCAGAAATCTTCTATGCTTTGACTCAAGTGAGATGATTGAAGCTGTCGCTAACTAGCTGCTAATATACCCTTGCTAGCTAGACAGCTTTTTTGCTTCTACCATGTGTAAGTGAAAATTTACCACCAGTTAGCTTGACAAAATTGGTACATTTGTGGAGAAACAGGTCTTAAATTTCATTCATGATGATCTTAGAACGGTCTTAAAAAGTCTTAAGTTTGAGTTGGCGAAACTGATTTAGCAAAACTGATCAAACTGGGAAAGTTTGTCAGACCTTCTTTAAGAAATGTGTTTCCATCTCTCCTTTTATCGCATCAACTATTTTCTGGAAAAGTCAAATCACAAACACTTCAAATTTATTTTGAATTTTGTCGTTTCCATCAACTGTTTCAAAGCGATAATTGAAATTGTGCAGAAAAACTCTGATAGAAGCATGTCTTTGGACTTAAATGTCAAATATAAAACCGAAATCCTTTCTTCTGTCTCACTATCTGGGTCTTTATCTGTAGGTTTTAGTTAGGCCGTTGTCGGTGCGTGTTTAGCCGTGTTTAGCCGTGTTTAGCCGTGTTGAGGTTGTGTCTGACAGCAGAACGGGTCGGTACCTCGGCTTTCCGGTGGCAGCTGCAGTGGTTGTTGACGTGGAGCTGAGAGGACAGCAGCTCCATTCCTGGTAAATATTTCATCCAGTTTCTTTTTTATGAAACTCGGCACAAAGCACTCAGCAGAGAGCTCCCAGCTGCAGACTACAGGATTTGCTAAGGAGTTAAAAAGTCACTTCTTTTCCTCTTTTCCTGTCATCTCACTTTCCCTTAGTTTCCTCACTAATTTCTCCTTCCACTTCTGTTTTATTCTCCTTTCTTCTTGTCTTTTTCTTTATTTCCAAATCATTTTTCGTTTTCTTTATGCTTTTTCCTTATTTGCTTGTATTTCCTATTTTCTTCTTTTCTCCTTCAGTTTTTCTTTCTATCTCTTTCTTGTCCAAATCTTCTCATTTACTTCTCATTTATTTTCTTTCCTTCTCTTTCCTCTTAAGTTTGACATTTTCCACTTTTTGCAAGTTTTACTCCATTATCCACACAACTTTCTGTTTTTTCTTCCATTTTTACTTTTTCCTGTTTCTTTTTGTTCCTTCTCTTGTTTTATTCGATCATATTTCAGACCAGAGTGATAAACTTGTCGTTCTTCCCTCCCTCTCTCTTCTCTTCCTCCTGAACCTCTCCACCGCTGATGGAGTTGCATCATTTATCTGAATTATTCAGAAACATTAAACCCACGCTCATGTTAACAACGGAAACTCCACCATATTTAATTCATATGTACATAAGAACACAGCGACTGTAAGGATTCTAATGTTTAATTAAAGCTTCTTTACAAACTCGCTCATAGTTTTGTATTTCGTCTTTCCTGTCTTGTGTAAACTGTTTGTAATCTTTGAACCTTTATGTGTGATGTTTAAACCATGCATTCTTGGTTATAACCTCTTATTATTGTAGCGTTGCCTCCCTCCAGCAGCCATTGGGTGAAAACATGTTACTTCATGGACAGTTTACCAGTCAGTTACAGGAAACCCTTCCACCTATTGACTCACTTCTAATGATATTTTAGAAAGAAAGGTCAACATAACACACATAAATTTGGACTTTGGGAGGAAGCTGCACACACATGTACAAGAAAAACATACAAACTCCATGGAGAAAGACCCTAATGTGGGATTTGAATTGTACACCCAAAACTTGCTTTTAAAATTGATTTCTTAAATAATCATTCCACTTAAGGAGAAATTACATCAACGAAAGCCCAAAATTAATGTAACAAACATGCGAATAATGAAAGGAAATAAACTTCTGACTATTGTTAAAAATTTGAATTTTTATTGTACTTTTTGAGAATTTTTTAAAATAATTTTATGGTTCACAAAATTATATTTATCTCCAAAAAATTAACTACCTTAATCTTTATTGGAAGTTTTGCACACAGTCTTTATTTTCCTGGTCAGTAACTTGGACCTGATTAAGCTGAAGAAACCAAAACAGCTTCACGTCTTTTTTTGGTGCTGACGTCAGAACATGCTGTGCTCTGATTGGACGCCTGGGGATCCGTTTAAAACACACAGCTTGAGCTGAAGAGTCACAGCGCGAGCGCCACTCTGGGCCGCTGGACACCTGTTGCCAAGGAAACTGAAACGGGCGGGAAAATTACCAGTTAATGACCTGAAAAAGGTAAATTAGTTTTTTTAGTTTAGTTTTGTTTTGTTACCGCCATTTTGATTTTAATGTTTTCAAAAAGTTTGGAAATTGCTTCAAGGAAAGAATTTATATCCTACATTTTACTTTTTAAAAACATTTTTAGTTTCTTGAATATTTTTTGTAAATACAACAATCTTACCATATATCTATTAAAAATAAGCATCGATTTTATAAAGAAAAACAGTGTTTTATATGGGATTATAGTCTTGAAAACATTTATTTTCTCATCCTACTATACTTTCTGAACATGCTTGAATTTGTATTTTTTCGTTCATAAACTCTTAATTCTGACATATGCAGTCTCAAACATGTATACGCCGTGTAAGATCTTGTCATCAGCAGGTCACATGTGTTTTTTGTTGGGTACACTGTTCTGAAGGTCGTGCTCACCAATGACAGACTTCACTGGTGTTTGTTGCAAAGACAGTTTTAGCCAAATATATCAGCAGCAGGTGATCTTTATTAATTACCATCAGAGTTTTGATCTGGCCTGGTAAAATATAGATCACATCACCAGAAAATGGGAGAAATTTGACACTTTCATATATGAAATTAGTTTCATTTACATATTTTAAACTCTAAAGTCAATTGAAAGTGTTTAATTTGATATTTTTAATTTTTCCTTGGGGGTATTACAGGTCAAGCTGAGTATTTATAGAACCGAGCCTGTTGTGGGTGACAGATAGAGAAAGGAAGAAGCCTCACAGCTATTTGTGGACCACACACATACACAGAAGGTTTAATGGTCACTGGAGTATCAGGAATGCAATCCATGTCAATAATTTGGAAGATTTATATTACCAATCTGAGGCCAACAGCTTAAGCCCTCTTTCATCTTTCCCTAAATATGTGTAACCTCGGTAATCGTGATCGCTCAGTTCAACGTTGTGTGAATAAGGGCCAGGAGACAGGATGAGATGAAATGGTATTTATCTGTATGGAACAGGATAATAACTGATCAGGAATCAGGTTCATCACAGCGGGTACAGCACCTCGCGCTCATCTCTCATGAACTGGCCAACGGCCGTATTTAATACATTAATATTACACAGAAATACAAAGAAATAAAACAATATGTACCTGTATGGAACAGGATAATAACTGATCAGGAATCAGGTTCATCACAGCGGGTACAGCACCTTACGAGGAATAGTATTTTATGTTAGCATCAAGCTAACATAACATTTTACCAGAGCGTTAAACTCAGTGAACCTACCTCGCGCTCATCTCTCATGAACTGGCAACGAGATATCTGTGTTCAGTATATTTAACACTGCCAACCACCAGGAGGGGGTGCTGTTTCACCCATTATACATGAACCCAAACTTGGGAGTAATGACAAGTGGAATTCTATACAACATTAACTCTGTTACATATGCAAAGCTTGGAGACTAAGAGACAGTTACAGTAATGATAGTGCCGTAGTGTGTATGTTTTTCAGAACTCTGCATGTTGCCCAGGTTTCATTTCTACACCTAAAATCTCTGCAGCTGCTAAGGACAGTCAGTCATGTCGTCTCCTGTGCTGCTGAACCTGCTGCGCTGCAGCCGCTTCTCCATGTGCAGACAAGCCCTCTTCGCTCTGGAAGCCTCCACACAGTCTGGGCAGGTGAATCCGTCTACGCAGGTCTATCGTGTAGCAATTAACTTTACTAAAATGGCATGTCGGTAAACATTGACTTATTTCAACAAAGAATGTGGATCTTATTCTTCCTTGCCTCTACTGTAGCCCAAAAAGGACAATATGAACACTCACTTTAGAGGAAACTTTCTAGCCTTTTGCGGTTGTAATAGCTTTCCCTAGAGAGCAAGAAGATAGGATGTGATGCCAAGGATGCAGACTTTAACTTCATCCATTACATGTCAGAAAGTACTGTATTTGATCCTTGGTATTTTTATTTATTGTGGTATTTCAACCAAACTGGTGCTTAAAGGGATCTTTCAAATAAGAGTTAAGGTACCTTCAGTGTACATAGACGTGCTGAATGGCTAGCTACTGGCTGGTAATCACAGGATACCTGTGGGATTCTTAAATGGTACCTAAAGATACTATTGAGTACCTTCTGGTTACCTACATGGCTTCTATAGCACCTATATGTGGCATTTACAGGGTGCGAACTTGGATGGGTACATAAGTGGTACTTAATGGTGTAAAGATTCTTGATTATTTATTGGGTATCGACAGGATACTTAAAGTGTATCTGAAGCCTTCTGGGTCATTACAGGGTACGTTCCCTTGCTTGTTGCCCAGTACTTGCATACTACTGTGGTAAACACTGGCTCCAGAGTAACGTTAGGGGTATCTGGGGTACATCTGGGGTATCTATAAAATAAAAAGACAAAAACCTACAAGGTCCCTTTGAGAGACCTATAGGGTAACGGCATTGAACTATCACATTTTACATCTTACCCTCCTAATGCCAGTACTTGCATGTTGCTACTATTAATTCAAACTTACTGTACCGTATCTAAAGTTTATTTTCTAAATATTTGCTAAATGTTTAAGAAGTTCGTACTGGTTACTTTTGGACTAGGCTGGTGGACCGTTGTTGGGGCTGGTGGGTGTTCGGCGGGCCAGCGGGTCGATCAGGTTCGACAGTGATTGCAGTGGCCAGCCAGTGACCTGGGACTCGTTTGGTATTTGGGATAACCGGATAGAAGAACCAATATTACTGCCTTCCAGTATCCGTTATGGAAAACCTATTCCACAGGTAAATAAACCATTGGAATAATGAAGAAATGGTTGAAGTAATTTCTAATTAGAGTTGATTAAACAACGCTTAAAAGGACAGATGCACAAAACAAAGTAAAAGTAAGAATAACTTTGTTGGTGTATTCAAGTAGATAAAGGTCAATATTTGCCTCCCTCTCAGATCAGCCTGTCTCGGGTCGGCAGTGCGTCGGTTTTGGGTCTCCGGAAGCAGAATGAGGACCGACTCCGTATCGCCCGTATCCATGACAACCTGCTGTACTTCGCCGTTTTTGATGGTCATGGCGGCCCACACGCTGCCGACTACTGCTGCAACTTCATGGAGAAATTCATAAGGTTGAATGAATTTTCTTCAGTTAACTTTAAAGGCAGACATCTTAACCAACAAGAATTATAAACTCTTGGGTTTCTTGTTTTAGAGACGCTTTGGAAGAGGAAGATGATCTGCAGAAAGTTTTAAAGAAAGCTTTCTTAGAAGCCGATAATGCTTTACACACACACCTGAGCTACTTCAACAATGGTAAAGCTCTGTACTAATGTTTGTCATTACTTACTAAATGAGTCATATTTTTAAATGAACCTTTATATTAGGCATTCTAATCTAATTTTGCACTGAACTTTGAATTGCTAGGCAGTAGTGTTTCAATCTTTGCCTCTCTTGCCCCCCAGACTCAGTTCTGAGGTCAGGTACAACAGCAACAGTTGCTCTGCTACATGACGGCATTGAGCTGGTGGTTGCCAGCGTTGGTGACAGTCGGGCGTTGCTGTGCAGGAAGGAACATGCCAAGAAGCTCACCAAAGACCATTCACCAGACCGCAAAGACGAGAGGAAACGGTACCTGAGTCCTTTCAGTACTACTGTGGTACCTAGCTTCAAGAACGTTCTATGCAGTCTTTTTGTGGTACGTTATTGAGGACTTACATTGTGCCTGTGGGAGACTTTCAGCATATCAACCAGGTACTTACTCACAAGGCATTTACGGCATACCTCCAGGCCACTTGTGAAGTACCAATGGGGTACTTACATAATTTCTGCTGAGTTCCTTTGAGTCACCTACCGGGTACTTAAAAAGTACCAATATGATACTTACTGATTGGGTATCAGTGGGGTACTTCCAGGACTCTTCTAAGTTAGCAAAGGAGTGGGGTGCTTTCCGGGATACTAATAGGTCATTAACAAATTAGGGTTTATTCCAAGTATCAGACCCTTACTAGATGCTCACACCTGACACAGATGATGCTAAAGGCCACAAAGAGAGTTGCAGGCTTTGCAATTAGAAAAGAGAAACCTAGGACTGGGGAAAATGATTGATGGCAACTGACATCATCTTCAGAATATTTAACAGTAATATTCCTGTCAATAGTAGAAAATGCACTGGGTACCAACTGACTCGTTCCCAATGAGCGGTATGGCATAGATTGGTGCTATTTTGGTCTCGTATCCATGAGATTGTTTTCAACACCAGTTGGACTCTCACTAACAAGGTGGAGTTAAACGAGGTACTTCTAGCCTTGTTTGTCTGTGCAACAACAAATGTGATGGACTAGTATGTGTCGTGTTTGTCGCAAGAAGTGACGTTTCTCTGTCCTCCAATCAGTGGACTGTGTTGTGATGCCAGTAGCTCCACTCTAACCGTAACGTTGTCCTGTGGACTGAACGGGGATCGTGTGGTACAGGTGGGGTGTATGGCCCACTTTTACACTGGAAACAAACAAAATACTGTACCGACTGTACCAACCAGGTAACCATGGAGTATCTCTGAATATTGATAGGATACCCATGGGGTAATTATGAACCAGAACATGCCTAATTCTCCACAGTTACCACAGTTGGTAAATAGTAGAGATGCCTTAAATCTAGAGATAAAGAATTAAATCAGTGTTAGAACAAAGACCAGTGGAATGAGACCAACTTTGAAGTTAAATCTGTTTTTATGTTGAGGTTAAGAAACAAGCTGTACAGTTTTCTACTGCAGACAGATGGCTGATCACTTCTCCCATATCCAGGGGTACTTGTTTAAATCACAAGATTCAGCCTTTATGGTTTCAGTTCAATTAAATCCCTCTGCAACTCGATTCACTTTTATTATTTACTAGTTTTTGGGGTTTACTGTAAGGCGCTGCAGCTTTAAAGCAACCAGAGCAGCAGCATGGTTCAGGTTCCCAAACAGTCGTTTGGTATAAATAGTGTGGAAGTCCGCATTCATGAAGCTCATCCAGGAACTGAAACTGGAGCAGAGCTGCAGGTCGACAGGTTTGGGATTCCCTTCAGCTAAAAGCAGCCGGTGTTATCTAACAGCAGAGCGAGCCTCCATCTGGCTGTGGACATCAATCAGTGGGTTACCGTTTAGTGCAGGTTAAAACTCAAATACTGTCAGAGACACTAAATAAAACTTTATTTTTAATTAATTCATTTGATCCAACTTGAAATGGTATAAAACTATTTACATTTTAACTGTGGGAAGTAAAAGCTGCATAGCGTCTGACTAGCTGAGGAACTTGCCTTCTGCAGGATTATGTAACATTTGATGAGTTGATGGAAATCAGTGTGTAAAGTTTCCAGTGCAGCCGTCTTTGGCCTGGTCCAACTCCTACAGTATCCTTAACAAGACACCGGCTGGTTGGCTTCAGGTGGGGTTTTATTCTTTAAGGTTGGGTACAGTGAACTCCCATCTATTCACGGTTCACTATTTAAAGTTTCACTGGTTCTCGGATATTTTGGTGGAATATAACTCCAAAATATCTGCTGAAAATTCACTTATATAATGTAAAATGAAACTCTGGAAGTTGAAAAGCCTAGAATCAACGCTACTTGGAAAAGCATCAAATCCTGGAGTTCTGTTCATTTTCCTAGATTGTAATTACCGGTACCCTGAAGCTAACAGTAGATGTTAGCTTCAGCTGCAGTTCTAAGATGGTTTCCACTCTGCATAGCAATGCATGTTGAGGTATATTTGGTGTTTTAATGAACAAGCAGTCACATTAAATATTTCAAGCAGGATCCATCTTAGACCTTCTTCTTTCCCAGCATGTAAAGCACTTTGAACTGCCTTCTTGCTGAAGTGTGCTATACACATAAACTGGATTGATTGAACCTGATTGATGTCTTACTGGTTGAAGACCCAAGAACAAACCCAGAATGTGCTTGACCCAGTCTATTAAAGACTGTGACCATCTTGGTTTCCCTATTGAACCCCAACCTCACATAAGAGGAACCAAAGTAACACACAGCCAGAGAGTTAAATATTCAAGCACCATCTCTGCCTCATATGGTTTGACAGAGAAAGTAACTGATCCTGTTTGGTTTTTGTGTTCAGGATCCAGAAGTTTGGTGGTTTCCTGTCGTGGAACAGCGTCGGTCAGGCAAACGTTAACGGGCGGCTCGCCATGACGCGCAGCATCGGCGACTTCCACCTGAAATCCAACGGCGTCATCGCAGAGCCAGAAACACATCGTCTCTCCGTGAGTCTCGGACCGGCTTCGTCTGATGTCTTAGTTTCAAATCGGTTTTTATCTGTGGAGTTTTGAAAGTCAGTTGGAGCATTTTTACCTGGTTTGTTGTTGTTAGGTACATTATTCCTCTGGACAATCAGCGTATACATCCATGATCTGTTTCTGCAGGTCCAACATGCCAATGACTCCTTCCTGGCTTTGACCACAGATGGTATCAACTTCCTGTTGAGTGACCAGGAGATCTGTGATGTCATCAATCAGTGCCAAGACCCGACTGAAGCAGCAGAGATCATCTCTCAGCAGGTAAACGACTGCTGCTGATTTCCAATAAAAAGTTGTGACTCACTGAAGGTGCAGCAGGTAAACTCAATGAACTGTAGAGAAAACAGGATCATCTCTGAGATAAAGAAACTCTAGAGTGAGAATAACTAAACTTCAACTTGTGTTGTTGCTAAAAACAAATCTATAAACAGTCCTAGTAACCCAGAAACCACACCTCTTTAATTAAAGTTACAATAAATTTACAGTTATTGTGCACAGAAGCATCCTTAACACCCTGTTTCACTTTATGTACTAAAAAATGTCTGGGGTTCTTTTAATTCTTCTGCTTCAGGAGGAGGAAGTTAGAATCTGTGAATCTGATATTAAGTCTTTGATACAGAAACGGTAGAAGAAAGATGATTCAGTTAAACAATAAATGTCTTTGTCAAAATTCATAAATGTCATAGATATGATCATATTAAAGGCATTTCAGTGACCAATAAATCTGAATTCTGCCTAAATAAGTGGATAAAATGTATTTCAGGCGCTGCAGTATGGCTCAGAGGACAACGCCACCATCGTCATCATCCCGTTTGGAGCCTGGGGGAAACATAAAAGCTCCACCAAAACCTACAGCATGAGCAGGAACTTCGCTTCGAGCGGCCGATGGGCGTAGACGGAAACATACATGAAACACGACAGAACTCAGCCGATTATCTTAATTTGACTTTAAGTAACCCAGAGGTCCTTAAATTATTTATAACATGAAGCATCCAAACAAACCCACCAGCTGCATCATCATGCTTGTTCCCAGCTGAGCAGTCGACACTGTAAATAGTGTAAAATAATGAAGGTTGTACATATAAAGAAACTTACTGCAGTGGTTGTTGTCTTTGTCAGCTTTGTATCAGTGTTTTGCATTTAGAGAGAACATTTTAGTACATTTCCTCTTTCAATCATTGCTGTCATTCTGTAAATGTTTAATGAAACTCCAAAATATCAGCATTTTATCAAATAAGAAGCTCAATTTTAAATTCATCAAAAAGAGGAAAAACATTAGAACTCCAGGAAAAACCATTGGAGAAAGTGATCTGTTTCGTTACCAACAAACCTTTTAAATTCTGAAATATTTACCAACGTCAGAAGTTTGACTTGACATATCGATGCTCACCTTTACTCCATTGGTCCTTTATAATAAAGTTAAACTAGTTAAACATAAATTTCACTGTTTGTTTTCCTAAGTTGCATTAAACCAAGTTTGTGTTTAATCAGTCAGGCTCTGGTGTTTCATTTGAGTTAAAGTACCAAAAAGTTTTAGTTGTTATTTTGTGCAACTCCTTTACATTACAACTCTTTACATTTCAGGCGCTGCAGTACGGCGAAGGTGGCCAAAGACTTCATCCTCTAATAATCTCTGTTGGAAACGGGTCACGAAAAACTGAGTAACTTTAGTTTCTTCCTAATTCACAGTGTCTTAGAACTTCATGAAAGTGCATTAATATTCCTAGAAAAGATGGGATATTGAAGGCTTTGGGTGTTTTCTAATGTCTCCGGTGAACTTTTCTGCACTAATGGTCCCAACACAAAGTGGAAATGAGTTTTTAAACCCCATAAATCACTCAAAAAGCAAACTGGAAGTACAAACATTAAAGTGTGACAAGACTTTCGTTACCTGGTCAGGGTCATTCAGATGAGAGGCATCAGAAAGAATTAAGGTAAATCTGGAACTCATCGCTACAATTAAATGTTTGTTTCTTAATGGTTTATGTTCTGCTTAGTGGCTTTTATTGACAGTTATCTGGCAGAGAGAGAAAGTTTGGAAGTAACTCCTGGCGGCAGTGTCAAGGATTATTGCCTCCATATCTGTGGAGGATCGTCTGCCACTCAATCACTCACTGCCTCAGAGGTCACTATTGTAATGCTGTCCATTTAGTTTCAGCATTTGAAGCCAAGGTTTGAAGGACAGCAGTCACGTTCCAACCTTCGTCAACAGATTCCTTCAGAAGATGTTGGCAGTGAACTGACCATATTCTGTGTAAGCTGCCTACTAACATCAAGCTCTGACCTGGAAAACCGCAGGGACAGCTGGCGAAGGGAATCAGAGGAGACTGGGGTACACCTGAAACAAACGAGATATCGCAGGATATGAGGATATCTCACTCATCAGTCGCCTCTGAACATCGCATCGCCTCTGACTCTTCTCTGACTGCAGAGTGACTTCCTCTTCCAAAAGGTTCTTTTGTAACCTGCTGTTTTTCTCAT
The DNA here is from genome assembly GCF_001444195.1 of Xiphophorus couchianus. Taxonomy (NCBI): domain Eukaryota; kingdom Metazoa; phylum Chordata; class Actinopteri; order Cyprinodontiformes; family Poeciliidae; genus Xiphophorus; species Xiphophorus couchianus. The sequence continues at coordinate 22,787,005 of NC_040241.1, read as the reverse complement.
CTTTTGGAGTCATGGCTTCTTCTCGGTTGAGTGGCCTTTCAGTCCATGTTGTTTCTGTGGATAAAGACTTTCCCTTACCAACCGCAGCCAACATATCGGCAGTGTGTTGCCTCTGGGACTGAATCATACTTTCACACCAAAACATGTTCATCTCTGGGTCACAAAAGCCGATTCCTGCCTCAGTGGTATGAAGGCTCAAACATTGATATAACCCCGATTACATAAATGTTTGAACAGATAAACGTTGAACCTTCAGACCTCTGGAAGTGGTACCAAAGCAGGAACCAGACCTCTGGAGGTTCCCGGTTCTCTTCCTGACACCACAAGTCTTGAGGGCCAATTCAGATTTTTAGCTGAGATCCGATTGCGTTTCTTTTTGCGACTAGAATCAGACTTCTTCTCACAAAACCATAACAAGATGAAGGAAGCTCATAAAATAAATCTTTTTTTGGTCTTTCAGTCAACGTTTACTACGTCTGGCTTCTTCTGGTGCAGAATTATGACTTATGTCTCACGTCAATGATGTAAAAGTAAAATCCAATATGGCCGCTCTGACAGCAGACACTTTGAAAACTATTAGAAATGTATCCAATTTAATACCATGTATGGAAGTAGCAGAAATCAGATTTTTGGGGTTTGAAAAGATCGGAATGGGATCATTTGGGTCATGTTCACCTGCTGTGTGATCGTACCCTTAGACAATTTGTTTAGATTTTTCAATGCTGTCACAGAAGGAATCTGTCTGTTTGAGCCTTAAAATACATCCACAGATGTTCCTCCATTTATTTCTAATGTTGTAAATTAACCAATAAGAACCAGGACTGGAGCTTACCAAGTCATGACATCATTATCTGTGTTTTCAACGTTTTTAAAGGCCTCAACAGATTAGTTTCAGCAAACTTCTAGCTGAAAGAAACTTTTTGGCATTTATCAAACAGAAATACTTGTGTTTGTTCTGTTTGATCGTCCACTTGAATTTAGGTGAGATTCAAGGATTCCTCTCAGACATTAAAGTGGTTTTGACTGTAAATGTTTGGCTCAGATTTAATGGTTGTCATGAACTTTTTCCTGGTTGACTAACCGCTGATCCTCCTCCTCGGACGTCCAATCGCTTCGCAGGATTCTCCACCCAGAGAGGGCTTCGGATGTTGGTAGGTAAATTTAGAAACCGTCCAGCTGAACTGGATTCACATGACCAGGAGGTGACGCTGGCCGGAGCAACAACACACACCCTCCTCACCATAACCGCCTCTGCGTGTGTCTGCTGACCTTCACGAAATGCTGCCCTGTAAGTCAGAGTCTGCTGCTGCTGGTCATGTGATTGTTTGGTGAAGACCAGGTTACAATCCAGGGCTTTAAAGGGGAAGACATTTTACCTGTAGATTAGCACAGTGGAGTATTAGGAACAGAATAAGTTGTTTTTAAATTACCAGACTAAATATTACCAGAAAATATTGTCTTCCAGAGTCTCGCTAAAGGAGTTGCTAACTGTTTTTCTTTAGTTAGAAATTCTTCTGTTTCTTTTTGTTTTTTCCTGTTAAAGGGAGTTTTTCCTCTCCATTGTTGCTCCATACATGCTCAGTCTTTAGTGATTGTTTTCTGTCACTAAATGTTTGTCCAGGAGATAGAAACTTAGTTTAGATCGAAATTTTTTACCCAGTTTAAACAATGAACTGACTTCACCGGATCTATAACTAGGATCAAACTGGAATGAATGTCACTGACTTTTAATCTTTGCTACTTTTGTCATTTTGATTCAAAATAATGTTTTGTATATTTTCTGTTGTGTTTTTTGTCACCCGAGAATTATTTCATGTTTGAAATATTTTCATTTTTCACTTTTTTAAAACATTTTTAGAACAATTTGTAGAACATTTGTGACCATTTATAGAACATTTTTAAAATGAAATAATTTTACAACATCAATGGAACAATGTCAACATCCATTATATGTGTGTGTGTGTGGGGGGGGGGGGGTGTTGGGGTGTGTGTGTGTGTGTGTGAGCAGGGGGGACAGTACGTGTTTGAGAATGAGCATTTTACTAGAAACTAGCTAACCAAGCTAGCTAGCTAACATTACTGTCTGTATTCTATTGTGCTGTGTATCACTCATGTGTGCATTTATTTATCCATCCATCCATTTTCTTCAGCTTATCCAGGGTCGGGTCAACAATTACACATCAGAGGGTTAATTAATAATCTCTAATGAACAAAATTCATGAATATAACTGCAGTTTTTGGATTTAGTCCTTTTCTGGTGCTAAACAATATTCTGTGATGTTGTGACCGTAATTTTAGCATTAATCTTTTCAGGGGGAAAACAAAAGCAAAAGGAAAAATAAAAAAATCTCTGAACAAAGAATAAAAACTAGCATTTGACCATTAATATTATGACTTATGGAAATATAGACAGACACAAGAGGTGGATAAATCACCCAGAAATGATAAGTAAGAGCAGCACACCTTCAACTGATTCTCACTGAAGTAAAGGTCAAACGTAGCCGTCCAAAAAATTACTCTAGTAAAAAAGTATTTGGTAAAAAGTTTATTGAAGTACTGAATAAAGGATCCAATTATCAACCATTTAATATTTAAAAATTACATAATCAGATGAACTAAATAGAAAGTTAAGTGGAAATTTGGGTATTTTAAGGAGCAAAATGAAAATAATTCAAATAATTAAGAAAGAATAACAAAATCAGGCAAAATAAAATGTTTCCGATTCAATTCCTTTCAATAGAAAACTTATGAAACTTTAACAAAAACTGCAAGTGTGTTTCTGTGTCTGGTGAATGTTTGGTTAAAATATATTTGTTTTTTATTCAGTGGGAAGAAAATCCAGAAATTTTATTCAAGCAAGCGTAGAGATAGTTCATCATAAAATTACTGAAGTAAAAGTAAAAAGTAAAGTGTAATAAAAATACTCCTAAAAGTACATTTAAAAAGTTACTCAAGTAAATATAATTGAGTAAATGTTAACAGTGGCTACCTGACTCATATGACAGCTCAGATATTTATGACCAAAGTGTAACTTAGTAAAATATTAACTTTTACCACTTTACTGCTCAAGTATTTAATGTTTTTCTATAAGTTACAGTTTGGTCGCAATATCATCATATTCTGTGACCGTAATATTCATAACATTAGTGTAATTTTAGTGTTAAAATGCAACAGCGCCTCCTGCGGTCACACGGTGGTAACACAACATGATGTAACACCGGACTGTAATTCCACACTTGAACCAGCGGGGGAGCCAAAGCAGCGCCTGACAACAGTTACATCACAACAATTTCAACTCTTATTATTAATACTAACATTATTTAAAACATAAGAGCTCGTCTCAGCTGGTTATTTATTCTCCTTTTTAAAGTTTTTTTTAGAGTTATATATTTATTCAGCTGCATCCGGATGCGGAGTAATAGAGAAAAAAGATCTAAATCATGACAAACATGTACATGTGTGTGTGTTGGTAATATGTGGTTGGTGTAACAGGATGTGTGTATTTCTCTGACTTCCTGGAGGCACCGGCAGCTGCGGGTTGCTGCAGTCCCGCCTCCTCTGCTGCTTTCCGGGTTAAAACAGATCAACACCGGCGTCCTGGCGCGTTGCTCCGTCTATCCAAAGCTGCATTTATGCTCAATTTTCATTCAAATATCAAAACCGGTTTAGAAAACAGTTAGCTTGAGTGTGGCTTAATTATTATTACTTTTTTGCGTGTTATTTTTATTTTGTGACATGACCGGGATGTGCGCCGGACCGCAGGGAGGATGATGTTCCCTGGAAATGATTTAATTACCCAGAGGAAGGAGCAGCAGGGAGGACGGCGCGCAGAGGGCGGGGCTTCGCAGCAGGCAGCATGGTGAGGCTCACACCGGCCGGCTCAGGTTACCGTCACCGGGCCGCCAAAGTTACTGTCAACCCCTCAGAAACTTCTCCGGTTTTGGCAAACTTTTAAAATAAAACAAAGATAGCCCCATGCTAAATCATGGATTAACTGTTTAAATTATATTTTGGGGGAATTTTAGTACTTTAATTATATTTCCACATAAGCCAGGCGTTTAGACAGGTTAAATTGAAGCTGTTTGACAACATGAAGTAGGCTAAAAATGTTTCAGCAACAAGGCAATTCGGAGAGATTTAAACCATAAACACAATAGAGTAATTAATTATGAAACAAACATTACATTTTGTCAAAATTCATGGAGTGGGGGTCACAATGCAGCTACCCTGACCCCACGCGTGTCGCTGGGCTCCCACTTCTCTCGAGCCAATTTGGTTTATTTTTTCATTCTATAAACTAACCATCTTAATTTATATGAACACGCCTAATCCTAAAACAGCCAAATCTTCCGCCTATAAACCAACTGAAGAGCCAAGAATATGCTAACTAGCAAACAAGCTAATCAGGCAGCTCAACAGCGCGAGCTGCTTGCTAGCGACTCGCGCTGATATTTCTCAGTCTGTCACTGAAGATTTCAGCTACAGTCGTTTGGGCTGGAGACTTGGTGAAAACATTTAACCTGGCGAACATCAACCTCATCCTTAAAAAAGATAAACCATCAGACATATAGACCTATCGGGGTAGATTCTAAACTAGCAATGAGGCTGGGGAAGCTTTTGACTTTCTTAATAAACCCAGATCAGACTGGGTTCATACAAAATCGTTTCTCCTTCACAAATATGAGAAGATTACTTAACATAATTCAGTACTCGAGCCAAACGAATTGTAGAGCCTTTGCTGTATCTTTAGATGCTGAAAAGGTTTTTGATAGGATTCAGTGGAAGTACTTATTTAATGTTTTGGAGAGATTCGGATAGGAGGTGATTTTCTGAAATGGATCAAGATACTTTACAGTTCCCCGTCTGCCTGTGTTATGACTAATGTTGTTCTATCTCCACCCTTTACAATACATATTGGAACTCGACAGGGTTGTCCTCTATCCCTGCTCCTATTTGCTCTTGTGCTGGAGCCTCTAGCAGTGGTTATTAAATCACAACAAAATGTACATGGCGTGATGATTGGCGGTAAAGTTTATAAAATAGCGTTATACGCAGATGATATTCTGTTATTCGTAACAAAACCTGACATCTCAATACTAGCCATCTTGTTTATGAGTTTGGTTCTTTCTCAGGTTATAAAATCAATTTTGATCAATCGGAAGCAATGCCATTAGGTATTGCTACTGTCCAGGCCCGGCCCTCTAGTTGCTCCCTGACTTGTTCCCAACATGGCTTCACTTACCTTGGAACCTTGGAATTAAAATTTTACCATTTCCATCAACCTTCAAAAACGTTGACGTAACCACAGCTGCTGAGCGAAACTTCCTCCTTCACCAAATGTAAATAAAAATATACTGGAGTCCGATGTTAGCAGTTGTAGGATTTCTCTTTTGACTTTGGTAAAGGACACCGAATCATTTCTCCCTCTGTAAAATTTTAAACTAAACTCTGACATAAAGCTACAAACCTGAACCCCTGTGCTCCTCTTTATTGCATTTTCTCTGTATTTTATAACTGTGGGTCGGAGTCATCCTCAGTTTTTCCCTTCTCCCTACTTATCACGCCTCAGTCATAAAACCAGACTTGCCAAACTTCCTCGCATGCGCAGCCTGAACCTTAAACAAGCGGCCTCTTCTGTGACAAACACACATCGATCAGTCCGCTTCCTGCCGGTCAGCGTCCTCCGCTCTCTGTTTGCTCTGCGACTTTCTCATTTCAGCAGGTAAAAATATCTGTGCTCTCTTCTCTCACTCCCATCGACTAAATACTGATCATTTTTATGCAAATTGGCGTCATGTTTAATTCAGTTTAGCTCATTTCCTGCGTTAAAAAGGAAGATTTGCGCTGCTGGAAAGAGGAATGAACTAAATTAGCTGCTTCTGAGTTTGACAGATTTGATGTTTCTTTGGACCAAATCAGCAGAATTTCAGGAAGTTTGTCAGAGAAATCTGCGAACTGGGTTCAGGAGAAATAAGACAATGTTTGCGGATGATAATAAGACATTTTGATGGTATTTTCACTAAAGTTAAGCTACATTTGTGTGTCAATGCTTAAAAGTTACATAACTGAGTTTCTGGGAAATAGTTTTTATGCAAAGTAAATAAATATAAACAGAGAATTTTTTAAAAAACTGGCAAAGATAGAAATACTGAACTCTCATTATGACAGATTTGGTAGTAACTAGTTACATTTACTTGAGTAACTTTTTGGAAATAATTATGAAATATTTTTACTCTTGAGTAATATTTCTGGATTTTTTTCCCCACTGAATGAAGAGCAAAAATGTTTTGATCAAAATTCATCAACAGTTTTTGTTAAAGTTTTATAAGTTTTATATTGAAAGAAACTGATTTGGAAATTTGTTTTCTTTTGCCTGATTATTTTTTTTTGTTATTTATACAATTTGTTTTTCGTTTTGGTCCTTAAAATACTAACATTTCCATTTAACTTTATATTTTTTTCCGTCTGATGACTTTTCAATATTAAATGATTGATAATTTGATCACTTTTTCAGTACTTTATTAGGATTTTTAACCAAATACTTTTTATCCTTACTTGAGTAATTTCTTGCTTTTTCATTTTACTTGAGTAAAATCAGTTGAAGTAGTTTTACTCTTACTTGAATATAATTTTGTGTACTTTGCTCACTTCTGCATTCCAGACGTAATTAATCAGACCAAAAATGATTAACTAATGTCCTCATTTTAACTATATTCTTTTATAATTTATCAATTAATCCTCCCTGCAGTTTATTTTTCACTAAATATCTGTTGTAAATGTAAGATGAGTTTCATGTTTAGATAGAAGGGTATTGTTGTCTTTGCAGCAATTTTTATTTTCTTATGGGATTATGTTGGATCAGCAAATAGTTTTTTGTTGCCATTCTTCTACAATTGTTGCGAATAAGTCTAACCATTTCGGTTTGGTGTTTCAACCTAAAATAATTACCAAAAACATCACAGAAATAGAATTTCAAGACTATTTTCATACCAGCATGATCCTGCTGAAAAAACACCACCGTAGTTAAAAATTAAGATATGTTGATAGATAAATGCAAACATCTGTAATATGATTTATCTTGTGCTTCTGTAAGTTGCTAAGCTTTATTATAAGTTTGGTAAATGTAGCTATGGACCAGATTACTAACCTGGGTGCATTAACAAAGTGTTTTTGGAGGTGAAAACAAACACAGTAAACCAATGGCACCTTCTTAAACCCGTTAAAGTTTTGGCTAACATTATTTCTGACCTAGCAAAGCCTTTACAATCAGATAAGATTTAAATAGCATTGTATGTAGCAAAACAAAACTGTTAGCTTTACCTTGTAAAGTTATAGCTAACAAATCTATTAGAGAAAACCTGTATTCAAATTAACATTTTGGAAAAGTGTAGTGTGTATAATAAAACAAAGATTGTAAAGTTCTAACGTTGTATCTAATGGAATAAAACAAAAGTGTTCTGGTAAGCTTGTAAATAACTGTTATGTAGCATATCTCACACAACAAAGCTGTAACTTGATATTTATGGCTATCGGATGATAACACTGTGATAAAGCAATGACACTGTTAGCTTGTAAAGCTCTATCAGCATGGCATGTGATTGAATCAAACTGTTAGCATTAGCTTTCATAGTTAATATATTTAAAAAGTTCTTAGTTTAATCTCTAGCTTTTTGTTAGCTTATAAAGTTCTGGCTAATGCTGAGCAGTTTCCATTAGCTTACCCCAGCTAACATATTGACGTGGCTGTTTCCATTAGTTTTTTAAAGTTTGGGCTAACACTGGGTCTGACAGTTTTTGTTATTTTTACTAAGTTTTGTCTAACATCGTGTGTCAGAAAGAATATTCTGTTACTTTAGCTACAGTTTTGGCTAATGCATCTCTTAAAGTAAAGTTGCTATTAGCTAGTGAAGCTGTGGCTAACAGCAGTTAGTAAGTGACATGATTTTCAACATTTTAAATTATAAAGTTTTGCAACTGATGCTTTCACCAACATTTCATGTTGTTCTAAGTTAATGTTTCTCCAAATTTTGAATTTTTAGCTGGTTTCTGAAATTCACTGTATTTCCAGTATTATAGGTTTTGCAGCGTTTTGTTCTTTTTTTTGATTCACATGGATGTTAAATTATTTACTCGTTATTCCAAATGTATTTTTCAGGATTCTGAATACAGGAGGTGTAGCCTGTCTAGTGACCGTGACGCCATGGAGCTTGGGCGAAACGAATCCTCCAAGCACCAGGTAACCGCCGATCTTCATGCTAGCAACATTGCTTTTAACTTAGAAGAGACTGGTTTTTGGTGAAGTAATAAGTTTTTTCAGTCTGCAGGTGCAAACAAACAAGGTGCCACCGTTAGTTTCCACAATATTCACTATAAAGTGAAGCAGGGAGGAGGCTGTTTCTGCCTGAAGAAGGCCACAACCAAAGACATCCTCATTGACTTGAAGTGAGTCCAAAACACTGTCACTTTGTCTTAAATAGAAACTTATCCTTAGATTTAAAAGTAGGAAAGCTGAAATAAGAGGTTATGTTTCATGAGATCTGAGTTCTATCTACACTCACTATGCAAAATCCTGAACACAACAACATTACAGCCACCAGGTGAAGTATGCAAACTGTCTCAGGAAACAAAACACCCTGAACTTGTTGGTCTACGTGCCATCAGGAGCCAAACTGGGAGGCAAACTTGACGTGATCAGACCTGTTCTTTGGTTCCAGATCAAATACCACATGTTGGGAGGCAAAGGAAGGAAGCTTTGCTTTGTGGAGCGACTCCAGTTTCAGCTCTGCCTCTGCAGCACACACATGGTCCGTTCTGTAGGCTGTTATAGCACAATACCTTGGAGCTTAAACCAACAAACAGCAGGATGCTGATCTATTTAAATAGCCTGACACAATGAGAAAGTTCAGGGTGTTAAAGTCACAGGATCAAGTTGGCTTTAAGGATTTCACTGTCGTGTAACAAAAGGCAATTATTAAGAAAATTAGCGGTTCAAATCTGGTGATTCACTGACTTAATCATGATCTTATTTACAAATATAGACCCCCTGCATGTTGTTGTTTACATAAGGAAATGTTGTGCATGCGGACAACGCTGGAGGACAAAAAGACTTTTCTTTAATATCCGTAGCCGCTCTGCCGCCGTAGAATAATTCTGTTAACTCAATCAAACTTTGACATTTAGATGTTTTTAATTTCGTGCTCCACAACAAAGGAAAAAACCGTTAAAGTGCAACTCAAAACCACGTCTTTCTCGCTCTCTGTATCAGCGAAGCTACGAGCAGGCTCGTTGCCATAGCAACTGACAACAACGGCACAAAAAAAAAACAAAACCTCAAATATTTCCCACACAAAAATCAGACCATTCAGCCTGATGCAGTGGTATGGTTTTAGCCTTAATGTTTATTTTGCTATTATTAATAAGTGATTGCTGTGGTAAGAGGAGAAAACTATAAATATGTCGCTGCACTTTACTGTAAGGCTCCCTGGTTCTGGAGCATCTGAATACTTTTTCATGATGCTGTTCTTAGAAACTATCCTTCATTGTGTGGATGTTATGAAAACTGCATTTGGTCGAAGGTCAGGGTGTGTTTCTATGCAGGACACTGTTCACAATGCCTGGTATCTTCACTATATTCCTGTTGGTTTAATTATTGACAGAGTTGAAGGAGGGTTGAAACTTTATTTAAACTCACAAGAGTTTGAAGCGTACATCCAGCAGGTTTTACTCCGCTAACTTTCACCGTACTGCTGTTCATGTGAAGAGTTTACTGGTGGCTTTTCTCGTCAAAGTCGTATCAGCGGCTCCCTGGGGCTGAAATCTAACAGAAAAGAAAGACAAGTGATGGGTTTTTCTAGAAAATTATGGGGGGTTTTCTACCAAAAGGACATTAAGATTTATTGAATCAGCAGCAAAATCCCATATTTTTGCTGAAAGCTAAAATGAAAATAGTTTTAACTGGTGACTGTGTTCCCAAAACCAACTTGCAGCATCATGGTTTCGATGAGAAAGTCTCTGAACGAATGACTTAACGTTTTTCATCTTGACATAAAATGCAGAGTCACGTTACTGACACGGCATTTCTTCGTTTTGCTGAGAGAAAACTGAAGCAGTTTTAGTTCCTTGTTGCATGCAGTCACACAGGTCGCACCCTGCAGGATGCAGAACTGAAACTGCAGCTTCACTGTCGTCAAAACATCGGAAAATGTCCTGAGAAAAAAAACACAATGGAGGCAAATTTAGAGAAAAAAATTAATCAGTCATCTGTCTTATTTTTTGCTTACTAATTTTCTGTAAATTTTATCCAAATCAGATCTATTTAAATTATGTTATTTCTTCCACTATGTATTATCTTAGATATTGTAATTTATTTTAGGCTTTTTAAATATACAGTCAGGATGAAAGAAGTTGGTTTTTAGAAGGTTTTTTCCAACTCAAGTCAATTTCTTGTTTTATTAATCTGAGAAATATTAATATTTTATAATATGGGGGCTTCGTGGGGGCCCCCATAAATGTTTATATTTTAACGCAGATCTAGAATTTTAACATTTATTTATTAAGAATGAGAATTCTATTAAATTTGAATTCAACAGTTTCGGCGTAGATTAATTAAAATATGTTAAATTATTTCAAATCTAAGATTTGAAGGAGCTTGCAAGTTTACTTTGTAAAACTGCGAATAATAATCTTCATATTGTTGCGTCACCGTGGCAACAATCTGATGCCATGTGTTTAATCTTTGTGTTTGAGCTCAGTTTGTTCACAGATAAATCTCAGTAAATTACATTCTGCTTAAGGCCCCATAACTCTTTGGGCCGGCCCTGCTGCAGTTTTAAATCTAGTCTGTTTTGTGCTGTAATCCTACAGAAAATCCTCCTTTTTTAACTTAATTCATTAAATTAAATCACCTCTGGAAACCTTGAACACACCTGACGGATCACCTCTCACCTACAGCGAGATGGATAATCTGATAATCTTCCAGGATTAAGTGTTTATCTTTATTGAGATCAGAGCAATTCTCCAAAAGGTTAAAGATTTTTCTGTCTGATAACGCTCTGGTTATGAAAACCACCCGAGCCTGTAATTCTGATTTTAATGTCATGAAAACTTCGGTCTTGTTGTCATGTAAGGTTCTGACGGTTCTGAGTGGTTCAGCTGCTGTCTAATCATTGACAGAGTTAAAGGCTGGTCAGTCTGAGCTCTCATGCAAACCCGTGTTTTATCCGTTTACTGCTGTCTGGTGGTACACATTTTCTAAACTAATCATTACTGAATAAGTCCGATTTTCCACCTTGAGAATTTTGGTTTTATGATTTAATCATCCTCATTTTTCTCGTCGTAAACTGTAATTTCATTGTATGTTTAATCTCAGCTGTTTAAATGTTATAAAATGTTTTCTGTGGTCAAAGGGCGGAGAGTTTTTATTGGATTATGAGGTAACTGGAGCTGACTGTTTTCTGCAGAGTTGCACTGAAGTAACAATAAAACCTTCCTCTTTATGTATTTTGTTTTAGCATGGTGTTCAGATATATACAAAGTTAGGCAACTTTAAAACACAGAGGAGCATTTATTTGTACTTTCACATAATTTCACCATTTTAACTGTTTGAATGGTGGTCTAATTAAAGCGAGTGTGAAGTGTGTTGTTAGAGGCTCTGGGTTCTGTTTTATGACCGGTCCCTTTCATGTTCGGTTCTCCTCAGCGGGCTCATGAAGCCGGGCCTGAACGCCATCATGGGAGCAACAGGAAGCGGAAAGTCATCGTAAGTCTTCTGCATATGTTTGTTATAAAACTTCTACCTTTCCTGCATGTTTTTTACTTAAACTAAGACAAAAATTAGCTCAAACGTTCTTCCCTCAGTTGTCTTTTTAACTTATTAACAAAGATCCAGAATAAGGATGAGGTCAAATCCAGAATTATTTCTATAATTAATCACATTTTTTGTGTTTATTGTTGGGAATAATGTCATGTTCGTGAGAACAAAACTACTTTCTGGACCCATTTTTAATCTTAGTGCTGATTAACTGCATGAGAAAGAAAATGGCTCCCAAATTTCCCACGTGTTCCTTCTGGTTTCCTGAACACCAGATGGAAATAAAAACATCTCATTCATAAACCGGTTCACATGTTTTGTATTCTTGCACATTCCTGGGCTGATTTCACACCAGCCCTGTTTAATCCGCTTTAATCCAACTCCAGTCCGTTTGTCTGGAAAGTTTGGTTCGTTTGGGGAGGTGTGGATGCGTAATCGAACTCTGGTCCGTCTACAAACCTCAGTATCGGATCGGTTGAAGTGATGCGATTCGAATGCATATGTGAACGGCAAGCAGACCGGAGATCGCTCCGAAAGCAGAAAGTGAACTACAGTGCAGGGCATTCTGGGTAAATTCAACCAAAACAAATGTGAGAGTCTAGTGCCAGAGGGAGAAACGGTCTTTTACCAGAGAAATCTGACGCTACATGATTTTTGTTTACGTTTTGTGACGAAGGAAGTTGCGCTCAGGTTCTTCTTCAGAGGTTTTCATCTCGTTTCCTTCTGTGGTTCTTGGTGCAGCGCCCCCACAGGCGAGGAGGGGAACAGGTTTTTCAAACGGTTTGGTTGGTTTAACACGATGCACCTTGAAAGGAGCAGCTGGAAATGAAACAAATGTTTGATTAAGGACCAAAATTGCGACATTTGTTACATTTTTAGCTGCTGTGGTTCTCTTTCACACTGCATTGCCAAACCAACCAAATTGTAAACAAAAATGGAGCAGCGGCAGATTTCTGTGGTTGTAGAATTTCTCTTATGTCTTTGTTAAAAAAACAAAAAACCTTGCTCCTGCTAGCGCTAGGCTAAAGTGTTTGTTTTGGTTATATTTACCCAGAATGCCCTACGCTTGTGGGCCCCATGCCTGCTCCTGCATTGTGGAACAATCTCTGATTTGCTAGGTGTCATATGCATTCGATCTGCACCAGAGTTCACCTCAACCGAACACAGACCGAGGTTTGTAGGTGGCGCCAGAGTTCGATTGAACATTCACACCTCCCCAAATGAACTAGAGTTTAATTAAAGTGGACTAAACAGCACTGGTGTGAATGTAGCTTTAGAGTCAAACCCAGGCTGATTTACTGCTGCTGGTTTTTCTTCAGGTTCCTGGATGTTTTGGCAGCCAGAAAAGACCCTGCCGGTCTTTCAGGAGAAGTCCTGATCGACGGCGCTCCGCAGCCTCCCAACTTCAAATGTCTGTCTGGATATGTGGTGCAGGTAGGTGAAAGCAGTCAGGAAGCCAACTTGAAATGTTTTTCTATTCAGGAATGTTCCCTGCAAGGGAAGGAAGAGACCGCCTGCAACAATACCACCGGCTTCTTCGGCCAAATCTCATTAAATAAACTGTTTTGAAACTCAAAGTCGCAGTAGAGGAAGTTCGATTCAAGGATAGAAATAAAGGTGCATCCAGCTGCAGCTGAAGTAAGTTTGAGTTTTTCTAAGCAGCGGCTTCCTGTCTGCAGGACGACGTAGTGATGGGAACCCTGACGGTCAGACAGAACTTCGCCTTCTCTGCCGCGCTGCGTCTGCCGTCCTCCATCAGCCAGAAGGAGAAGGAGCAGAAGGTGGAAAAAGTGATCCAGGAGCTGGGACTGGGGCGAGTCGCTAACTCCAAGGTGAGCCGGAGGACGACGAAGAACAACCCTTTGAATAAAAATATTGATATGTTGCACATTATTGTTTACATATGGAAATTTTGATCATGCGCACAATGCTGGAGGGCAGCATCCATTTTAATTCAGTAGCAAAGAAGAAATAACGCAGAAAAGCATCTGGTACGCCAAAAAGCATGCAAACATTTCCCACACAAAGAACAGAACATTCAGTCTGTTACAGTTTTATGTTTTCAGACTTGATGTTTATTTTTGCGATTATTAATAAGTGATCGCTTTGATAGATTAGCCACCGCTGCTATTAGCTAATCTAACACAGCGGTGGTTGATTGGCTTATTTAAACACCTGCTCTACTGATGATCTGTCACAATTGTTGGTGTTTAGATCCTTTTTCTTTTTACTGAGCTGTTAAAAATATTCCACAGCCCATCTACATGTTAAATTGTCAAAGTCAAGCTAGCATAGGTGACTTCTGTTTCCATCACTATTTTTTAACTTAATTCCTGACTTTGCTATCTAGTTGTCATAGTGTTGGCAATTAGTAACAAAGCACTGTGTCCCTTTTTCTATTATATATCATACATACATTTAAGATTTAGTGTGTTGACAACTTTACAGCTAAAACCAATGTTAGTCATCCTTGGCGAGCAGCTTTTTGTTGCATGTGCGCCGTCGCATTTCAGTGTGTGTATAAAAAGTTAAAGTATTCATGATGAGAAAAAACAGAAAAAGTAACAAATGATACGGAAATCTGACGTTTATTGGGTTGATTGTGGTAAATATCACCCACGATATTTTCCTGCCACGTTTCAGGTGGGGACTCAGCTGATTCGCGGGATCTCTGGCGGGGAGAGGAAGAGGACGAACATCGGCATGGAGCTGATCATCGACCCGCCCGTCCTCTTCCTGGATGAACCCACCACGGGGCTCGACGCCAGCACCGCCAACTCTGTGCTGCTGCTGCTGAAGAGGTGAACAACACAGTCATCTCGCTGGTTTTCTCCCAGTTAGACCACACTGGGTTTTATTGTTGATTGATTTATTTACTTATTATGATCTGATTCAGCTGCAGTAGAACTACATCTATTTTTACTGGGATCCAACAAAATTATATTTACATAAAAGATTAAAATCTATACATTTACCTCGTTTAAGTACGTAAAGTTTCCTACAAGTGCTGCCCTGTCATGTATTTATAATTCCCTACACTAAAGGAAAGATTTTTAAATAAAATACTAGTTAATTTTAAGACTGATATGTTTCTAATAACAAAAATCAGTGAGTCTGTCTTATTTCAATGTACAATAAGCTGATCAATTATTCCTATAATCACATTTGAGTATTATACACACTTTGTATACAATTTGTCCAGTAGCATTGTTAATTTTATTGTTTGTATTTTGCTGTGAGTTAAATTACTAATGTGTAAAATGGTTTATTGTAAACTTTAAAAGTGGTTATGATTCACGTCAGGCGGTAGTGAAGTCTACCTTCCACGTCTCTATGACATACTGTACTTATGAACCTTTATAAATGTCACGTATAATCCACCCAACTATCCATCTTCTTCCACTTATCACAGATCAATATAAATCAATAATATACGTATATTGTGATAGACAATATCAGTATTAATAGATTCGGGTATTATAATTTAGCTGAATTCTGATCTAAATGTAGGTGGAATCAACTCACTCTCTCACTCTTTGGTTGCTTAGCAACAACCTGCTGGATAAGAAGCAGTTTCAAGTCCCCCCGCCCTCCCAACTTTGGTTACCTAGCAACAGCCTGTTGAGTAACTGGCGCAGAGGTTTCACGTTTCCCCGCTGTGCCTCATTTAAAAAATAAAAAACAACGGCGTGAAGTGGAAACTGTGGATGAAACGGCAAAGGTCACGTCACCAGTTTACCAGAGTTTCAGATATTTAAAACAAAAATCTAATCAACGTTTATAAATATTGATGGATCTGAAACCGTTATATCAGCATTTGTTTTTCAGTCTCAGGTAGCAGAGATACCCAACAGTAAACCACTTTCTAGAGGACTTGAAGGGGTTTCTTAACCAGAAGAGACATCCGAAAATCCTCAAATGTTTTAGAACTGAGCCTTAAATTTATTTCCAAAATTTTGTTTTCGTAGGATGGCAAAGCACGGCCGCACCATCATCCTGTCCATCCATCAACCGCGGTACAGCATCTACCGCCTGTTCGACAGCCTCACGCTGCTTGTCAATGGAAAACAGGTCAACATAACCAAAATATCTCATAATCAACATCTACTGACCAACCAGGAGGCCTAAATGTGAAAATAAACAACCAAATAACTTTGTTTTATGGTGAAATTGAAACATACAGGTTTACCACGGCCAGGCACAGAAAGCGCTGGAGTATTTCTCTGAAATTGGTAAGAAAGTGGATCAAATATTCAACTTGTTTTGATTCAGCAGGGATGTTTTTTAGCTCAGTTTGGGGGTTTTTCTTCCAGGATATCACTGTGAGGCTCATAACAACCCTGCTGACTTCTTCCTGGACGTCATCAACGGAGACTCGACCGCGGTCACCCTCAGCAACCTGGAAGGACAAGGTAGGTGCTTTGGCTTTAATCCAGTAAATAACTATGATTGTTCTCTACTTTTATTGAAAAAAAGTCACGATTATTATGGTTAACCCACTAATATAGTTAGATTACATTAATGAGGGATGATTGGTCATGGTCTTTGAAATCTAAACAAACACAGTGGTGTGTGATTGGGACTTATCAGAATCCCTTTCTGGTACGTCCCAGGAGTTGGACATGTGCCACCTGGGGTGAGTCCTCAAAGGAAATTAAGGACTTGATGAATAGGACATAGGACAATGGTTCGGTTCGGTATGGTTAGGGTGGAGCTACTGGTACTGGGGCACAGAAAAATGTTACTGCTTGAGACAAAGACAAGACATAATAGTCGTCACGTCTGTCGTTGCACTAATATGACGCCATGTCAGATATTTGGGTTTAATCTGCCCAACTGGTGGTTAAAGCACTCCTCTGGAGACAGAGGACCATAAAAGAGTGTGCTAAACCGCACCGACCCATGTCTTACCACTCAATAGAAACAAGACAATAAATCTGGAATGCTTTGGTCTTCGTCAAGTCAAAGTGAACAGGGTTGGTGTAAACAGGCAATAAAATAAGCATCTTATTTCAAGTTCTTGCTTCTCAGTACAGGAAAAAGCGGTGGCTAGCTGTTGATCTCAGTCTGAGTTAGTTTCAATAAAAGTTGTTTTTCTTGTTGCAGACTCTCAACAAGATGCAGAATCAATGTCCAAGTCCAGAAAAGGAATCGAGGACAACCTGGTGGAGGAGTACAGAAACTGCCAATACTACAAACAGACAAAAGATGAGCTAGGTAGGTTCAAGAGAAATTAGATTTACCCCCAAAACCCTTTGGAGAGACAAAGACCCTACAAAGGCAGATTATTGATTAACTGACATCATTACTAATGATGCCAGATGGTCTTTATTAGTAGAAACATTGACAGAGGCCACTTTGTCTTGAGAAATGTTAGTTTTCACGTAATTTTCTTACCTTATATCTTCTAGAAAGGATTTTTCAGGGAAAGCCAACAACCAAGAGTTCTCGGTTCAGGACCATCACCTACAACACCAGCTTCCTGACCCAGTTCAAATGGGTTCTCAAGAGAGCGTTCCGCAACCTGGCGCTGAACCCGCAAACCTCCATCGCCCAGGTAATAAACCGCAGGTCAACCTCTTCTCTAAACTAAACTGGGTTCTGATGGGTTGAGCAACTTCTGTAAAGTTCTGTAGCAGCATCTGCTGGACAAGAAGGGTACTGCACCTTAAAATGCATGAAGTTTCTGTGTTTTAGAAGCCAGTTTTACTCCTTAATGCAGCTCTGAGTAACAAAGTTCTTCTGAATTTGAAATGTTCAGAGTTTGTATTGTGCGTTTCAGGTAGCGGTGACGCTCTTCCTCGCTCTGGTTGTCGGAGCGCTTTTCTTCAACGTCCAGCTGGATGACAGCGGGATCCAGAACAGGCATTTTACTCTTTTATAATCCAGAGTCGGGTTTGTGGTTTTGATTTAATTCTGTTTCCTGATTTGGTCTCGTCTCTGTGTTGTGTTTTCAGGACCGGCGTTCTCTTCTTCATCGTGGTGAATCAGTGTTTCAGCTCGCTGTCGGCCGCTGAACTCTTCATCACAGAGAGGAAACTCTTCATGTGGGTCTGACTCACAAAATCACATATTTAGATCCTGAAAGTCATTTAGATTGAGAACTGAGTAAAATAATTCATCTTTATGGAGGAGGTTTACTGATAAAAGCTATCATATTTCTCTCTCTGCAGACATGAATACATCAGCGGTTACTACAGACTCTCTGTCTACTTCCTGTCTAAGATCCTGTCTGACATCATCACTCTGAGGACCATCCCCGCCATCGTCTTCACCTGCGTCGCCTACTACATGATCGGTAGGTAAAATACTGTGATTGTAAGAGAGATTATTGATTTTTATTGTAATTATGAAGTCGTAGCATGTAAAATTTAAAATAAAGGATTGTGTTCGGACTGAACTTTGTGGCGTCTTCATGGGAAATGAAAAATTGGAACATTTAAAATGTTAAAAGTAAAACATGAATGACTGTATGTGCTGCTGCTGTGTAGTAGCACATATGTGTATCTCTAAATGTGTATCAGAGAAAAGGGGAGTTAATGTCATATTTTCACCATGTTATCAATTCATTTATGAATTTTAAAGTTTGATTAGTGAATCTTATACTTAGTTTGCTAACTATTTAAATTGCTAACTAAAAATTGAGTTTGTAAGCTAAATATTTGGCTTGTAACAATATTTAGCTTGCCTACTGAATATTAATTAGCAAACAGATTTTACCTTGGTAAATATTTAGTTTGCATGTTAAAAATATTTTGCATGGTAACTAAATATTTAGTTAGCGAGCAAAATATTCAGCTTAATCATTTAGTTAGCTGACTATTTAGATTGCTAACTAAATGGTTAGTTAACAGGCTACGTTTATCTTGCTAACTTCCCACCAGAACCGTGTTTTAGTTTAGCTAATTATAGCTATAATTAGCTATAGTTAGTTAATTATATTTAACTTTAAATATATAGATAGTAGGCTAAATATTTAACATTTTAATATTAGGTCATTACAAGCTAAGTCTGAATGCTAGCTAGATATCTAGACTGTTAACTAAATATAGTTAACTATGTTTAACTATATCTAAATACATAGTTATACCAAATTTATAGATTTAGTTCTCAGGTTAAATATTTTGTCAGATATTTGTTATTGATCATTTTGTACTGATTCAGGTTCTGTTCTGGTCGGTGTGTTTCAGGCCTGAAGCCGACAGCGGGGGCTTTCTTCACCTTCATGTTCAGCGTGGCTCTGGTGTCGTACACCGCCACCTCCATGGCCATGGCCATCTCAGCCGACCAGACGGTGGTGGCCATCGCCAACATCTTCATGACCATCACCTGCGTCTTCATGATGGTAAACAAACACTCACCGACACTCAAAATACACTAAATGTTCTTGCAGAGGAGAGATTTAAAACAGTTGCTGAATTTTGTCGCTAATAATGTAATAAAATGTTTGAAGGAAACTCAACTCTTCTCACGTTTATTATTTCTTGGATTGAACAAAAGAAAAAGAAGGTTAATCTGTATTTTAATTGCACAGCATCAAGAATCCACGTGTAAATTATAAAATTAAAGTGTAAATCCATCAGTTAACAGTTTAATATTAGTTTGGTGGTTTCAATCTGTAATTCATCATGTCATCTGCTAAAAATCACCTTTTCCTCTTGAATTTTAAAGATCTGATGTATCATTTTCTCTATTTCCATTAATATTTGTTTATTTTTCTACTTTCTATATTAGCTTTGGGCCACTGTGATGTGATTTGGTCAACATGTTTTTATTTACTAGCTTTTGTTAACAGACAGAGTTTTTGAAGTTTCATATTACTTTACATTAACTAGAACCTCAGTATTTTATCTCGTTTACCATTTTACTGGCTGTATTGTAATATTTTGAAAGT
The DNA here is from genome assembly GCF_001444195.1 of Xiphophorus couchianus. Classification (NCBI taxonomy): domain Eukaryota; kingdom Metazoa; phylum Chordata; class Actinopteri; order Cyprinodontiformes; family Poeciliidae; genus Xiphophorus; species Xiphophorus couchianus. The sequence goes on along the minus strand of NC_040241.1, from coordinate 22,767,302 downwards.
ATCCTCAATAATACAGGTGAAAAACATTTAAGATCTAATTATTTGTGCAGATCTTTGCAGGTCTGTTGGTGAATGTAAACTCCATCGTTAACTGGCTCGCCTGGTTGAAGTACCTCAGTATACCCAGATATGGACTGAGTGTAAGTACACAAACCAGAAATCATCCATATTAGCTCAAATTTAAATTGTGAATTGAACATTTTTAACGTGTATGCAGTATTTTTTTTATTAATTATTATTCTTCATTTTTGGTTTTTAGTCTCTGCAAGCAAACGAGTTCCCCGGTCTGCAGTTCACAGGAAACTTTTCCCAGTAAGACACCGAGAAAAACATAAAAACAAACTTTTAGGAGCGGCATTAACATCTCTGCAGCCAAATGTTTACTTTTTTCTAGGTCTGCAACTAACGATTATTTTAGTTATTGATTTATTCTATTGATTATTCTGACAATTGATTAATCAGATACAAAAATTGGTATATTTTTCTTCTTTATATCATGTTAGAAATACTAATAAAAAATGCAAATAAACAAATAATAAATAACTTTTTATTACCTAAAATGCGATAACATCGATTGCTTGATCATTTGTAGCAACGGATGCATCTGTAGCTAAAAATATACTTCTGGCATGTTTTTTTAAAATAATCAATTAATTAGTTAATAATTGGATAGAAAAGTGTACGTTTTTAACAGAATTAGAACCAGCTGAGGCTAAAACAATGACACTTGAGGACAAAGTTTATTTTTATCTTAAATGTAATATATTTATATTCTTTGCACAGTTTTGACTTAATTACTGACCTGAGTGTAATTCACTTTTTTGAGTCTCTATGCCCCAGTTAGTGATTAATCAATTACCAAATTAGTTGACGAGTATTTTCAAAACTGATTAATCACGACTACTTTGATTAATCACAGTTAATCGTTTCACCCTTACTCATTTGTCAACCTTTTTGACACTAACTTTGATCTTAACCAGACGATAGTTTCTTTAATTTGTTGGTCATATTTTATTATTATTCTGACTATTATATAAAGTGTCCTTGTATTACAAAGTTACTCAATATGTGATTTTTGCACTTTAATTACATTCTTAGGGTCTTTCTAATGGAAAAATGCCCATAGCATCATAGATCCAGCACCACACCTACAGTAACAATGAATTTGAATATATTTACCTTTTAACGTCAGATCAACCTGGAATGTTTAATGCCTAAAAGCTCAGTCTTACTGATTGTAATGTCTGTTGTGTGTTGAGCAGGTCAGGGGAGGATTACCTGAAGGAGCAGGGAGTTGATCACTCCACCTGGGGTCTCTGGCAGAACCACCTGGCTCTGAGCATCATGACCATCTGCTTCCTCACCATCGCATACCTCAAACTGCGCTTCATCAAGAAGTTCACATAAGGCCTCCTGGAAACACTGCAACCAAAATTTAGATGATTTTGTTATAAAAATATGTTATTTTCCATCCACTTGGTTCATTATTGTATTTACAGTTGTTTAATCTGTTGAAACCAGCCATGTTTATCCCAGGTAACTTTGTAAAATGTTTGGTTTTTAAGGCAAAACATGTGCTCACTCCATATATCACTGCATCATGCTGTATTAGTGTAGGTTTATTTTTGATTTTTGCACTTTAATGCTCAAAGTCATGTAAATTTATCATTTTGTATTTGTAATTTTTTTTCTACAGAAATAGAACTGTTCCTTTAAAGCAAACAAACATGTGAAAAGTTTGTTTAAAAATAAATATGATTATATTCAAAGTTTATTCTTTAAATAACTCTTAATATTATTTTTCCCCCATAAAAGGCCAACTCAGGTCAGGCTTGCTGTTCCTGGTCATCCCAGTGAACATGAAGCAAAACAAAAGCAACAAATTCTAATATCATTTGGTTTTTTTTCTTTGACCCTTTTAAGCTTTTATTTAAACAAAAATAAATTCAATCTTTACTAAATAGTAAAAAAAAAGAAAGTTAACTTTATCATTTACTTTATATTTTGGCCTAAAAGAAGCCAAAAGAGGAGATATGATACAGGATTTTCTCTGTCAAGTCAATTTGTGTAACGTAGCAACCGTTAGCCCTGATAGCAACGTCTGCTAATGAAGCTAACGGTTAGCTCGCTGTGTTTTAATCGGGCTTTTGTTAACCAAATAATCTGTAATAGGTAAGCGCCTGTGTGCTGATACTCAAAATCCGAACTATAGAAATATTTTTTGTCTGTATTGGACTAAAAATCCGTCACACACACGACCGTAATTTCAGTGTTGAGAAGTCCAAACAGATGTAACATGCTAACACGTCCGAAGCTAACCGGTTGTTTTATTTGGAAATACGTAACAAAAAGCACAGCACGTATCAAGGCCCCTTAGCATTTAGCCAAACAGCAAACGAATGCGTCAGAAATTACATTAAACAGGAAATTGCTACGTTAATTTCAACTGTTAACTTAGGAATTGTTTAAACATCTGCCAAAAAAGATTTCTCAGAAAAATTAAAAGAAATATGAAGACAGAAAATAGTAATTCAAATATTTTTGACTGATAGTATCCTAATCAAAGCAGGACATTTTTATCTAAGCCGGTGATAAAAACACAAAACACTGAATTATCTTTCTTTATTTGCACACCAGGAAAATGCTAATTTATCAGAGCCTGTTCAATATTATCATTATTGACCTCTAGGTGAGGCTGTCGAAGAAAACCAGGTGTTTACTTTGAACACCTTTACAAAGTTTACTAGATTTGGACATTTCCCGGTTTACAGTCAGCTTTAAAATGCCTTTTATTTTGGTAAAAGTAGAAAATGGAAGCGGATCATGATGAAGGTGAAGCCTGATGTAAACAGACATTTCTCCTGCTGTGCTGTGGGGAAATCCACACTAATAATGGGAGAGCTGCTTCTGTAAATATGTGGGAGGGAAATCCTCACGTGTAATCTGAATGAATAACTGTTCCCTAAAGGTGTTGTTAACCAAATCAAAACCTGAAGCTGACTCATTCCCACAGATTACCCCAAATAACAAGGCTTAGCTCTGATCTGACAGGAGGGGTTGAGTGAAGGAGACACTATGGCTGGTTTGTGCAACCATTTTTATTTGTGGTGTAAAGATTTTTCTCAGGTTTATGAACAATGTACACACTCAGGCTATAGCAGTAAACAATGGACATTGGAAAGTCAAAAAATTGCTAGAAAATAAAAACATTTTGAGATTAATTCCAGAGATTTGCTAGAAAAACCTCAGCCATTACAGTTTGGAAAGTTAAACATTTGCTAGAAAAGCCTCATGAATTTTGAGATTGACCTCATTAATTTTGTAGAAGAGATATGGGAATTCCTGAGTTTAAAAGTCAAAAGTTTGCAAGCAAAAAAAAAAATCAGAAATTTTGAGATAAATCTTTTTTTCTCATTTTAAAAAGTAGAAAATTTATGACTTTAGAAAATGTTTTGAGTTTCAAAATTCAAATATATTTAACTTTTCTAGAAAATTTGTGAGATTAATATCAATATTTCAGATTTTTTTCTAGCATGTTTTTTTTTTTTTTTACTTTTCTGAGTACAGAAATTTCCACCTTTTTTCTGGAATATTTCAGAAATTAATGTCAAAATTTCAGATTTTTTGCTATATATATACAATATATAAAAAAATTCTAGCACATTTTTGACTTTTTAAACTGAAATTTTCTTGTTCTTTTCTAGAAAATATCTGAGATTAATCTCAAAATTTTAGATTTTTTTTCTAGCAAACTTTAAACTTTTCGAAACTCAGAAATTTCTAAAATGTTCCTGGTAAATCTTTGAGTTTTTTAACTTAAATGTAGAGCTCCTTTCTGTTCTGTGGCCCTGACACACCGTCGTATAAATCCTCTACCTGGCTTTCACATGTGAAGTGTTTTGGAAACCTCGTCTCTGGAGATCAAACAAAGATTTTGGGCTTAATGTGCAGCTAATCTGGGCTGGAATATAATTACACAAAACTGCTGCTGCTGCTGGGAGGTTTGGCAAGACGGTTCAAACTTTATTAGAGGAGACGTTTGGGGAATTCCAACTGTCTCCATCCCAAATCATAATAAATAGGAGGAAACCTGTTTCCAGACTAAATTTTTCCTCAATAAATGTTAATATTTTTGTCCTACTTTAATTGAACAAACATCGATCTGATAAAACATGCTTAAATTTATGTTTTTTTTACTAAAAATCCAGCCAACTCTGATGAAAACAAGTAAAAGCTACAGAGAGATTGTGAAACATTCCTGGGATTAAGTCGCTCAGAGATTCCCAGGGAAAAGCAGGAAGGATTTTATTCTGTTGTAACTCTGAGCCACAAACTTGCTCTGAGTAACCTTTAAAGTCTAGACGCCGTCCTGCTCCTCTTCACTTCCACTCCCTCTCTGCCTCCTTCACTCTTCATCACCTTCCTCTGCAGTCATCATGTCTCCCTGTTTCTCTGCTTCATCCATCATTTTCCTCCTGTTTTTCCTCAAAGTTCACAGCAACAACTGGATCCCGGGTGAGTGCAGATTCACTCAGCGTTGTTTTAATAGCTTTTCTCTCAGAAAATGTTTTGTTTTTAGCTGAAAGAAACAGACAGGATGATTCAGCATGTTGGGAATCGGGCTGTAATTTCATCGTTTGATGTGTTTATAGCAGCTCAGGTGGCAACAAAAGATGGAGACCAAAGAAAAACACCTCAGAGCTGTTGTTATAAATAATGCAGCAGAGACTGATAGATCAGATGGCAGCAAAGACACCTTCATACAAACAGAGCAGAGAAGTTATAGATCCAATAAAATTTTTTTCAAATATTTGGCAGTAAACAAGTAAAAAAAAAATTACACATTACTCTCAGAGGGTTTCTCACCTGTTAGTCTGGGTAGACTGGGTTAAAACTGGGACATAAATTGTAACATTTGTTAAATTTTCAGCTGCTACAGTTCTCCATCTCGCACTGCACTGTCAAATTATCCGAACTCTTAGAAAACCCTGTTCTCCTCCTCGCCTGTGGGGGCGCTGCACCAAGAACAAAACAAAAACCTCTGAAGAAGACACTGAGGGCATCTTCCTTCTTCACAAAATGTAAACAAAAATGGAGTGGCATCAGATTTTAGTGGCTATAGGATTTCTCTTTTGTCAAACCGTTTTTTTCTGCTAGCGCTAGGCTAACGTGTTTGTTTTGATTGAATTTACCCAAAATGCCCTGCGCTGTAGTCCACTTCCTGCTTGTGGAGCGGTCAATATTCCACTGATGTCAAAAAATACACAATTTTGCAATTTCTTTGTTTCCAATAAAAAAAAATACAATTAAAATCACATGTAAATAAGTTGCTTAACGCAATAAGTCATTAAAAACATGCCACGCCATTATCCTCCTACTACAGGCTGTCTTAATCTTCATGATATGAACCAGTAGTAAGTCAGGTGATGCAAAAAAAAAAAAGAAAGAAAAAGTTTTTATTGCAGTTTTATGAACTGCAATAAAAACTTTCAAACTTTCAAAAAACACATCAAAGTTAGCCAATTTTGATGTGGCCAAAAAACCACCTCAACCTGGTGGCAAAACTTTTTATCGTAAAATGAGTATTTTTCTAAATGGCTGTGATTTTCTCTTTTGTCTTTGGTAAAAAATCACAAGCCATAGCTACAGCTAGACTATCACGTTTGTTTTGGTTGTATTTACCCAGAATTCCCTGCTATGTAATCCTACTCCTGATTTTGGAGCGGCCTCTGATCCGCTTAGCGTTCTCATATGCATTTGAACCGCAGCAGAGTTCACTTCAACCAAACCTAGACCAAGTTTTGTAGGCAAACCAGAGTTCAGTTATGCATTCACATTTCCCCAAATGAACCAGATTTTCTAGACAAAGTAAGCAGAATTGGATTAAGGCGGATTGAACAGGGTTGGAGTGAATGGATCGGTATGGTCTGCAGCAGAAGAGTCAAAGGAAAGAGTTTACAACTAAAGAAGAAACTGAAGAGTTTCAGGCAGTTGATCCTTGCTATCCGTTGCAAAAACCAACATTCCTCTAATTTCTCTTTGACAGTTGAGTCTTATCCGCCTTTGTTGGAATTTGAGCTTCCAGAGATTGATGGTTCACCTGTTGATGAGACCTGCAAGGTTTTTGACACGGGATCTAACATCAGTCCAACAACAACCAGGCCTGCCACCGCAAAGGTAAGATAGAAACCAGACGGTGCTGAGCCCGGTGAAACCTTCCACAATGAAGTCCAATCAAGACCTGTACATCCTGTTTGTCTTGTTTGGTATCAAAGTATTCTAATATCAAAGTGTCACACTATTTGAATTGAGATTTAGAAGCTGAACAAATATTTTCTGAGGTGGAATTCATTGTAGGGTTAGCACATACAGACAGATACAGAATAATGTATCTTTGTTTGTTTTGGCTGCCATATTGGATCCCGCAGATAATCATTGATTACTATGTGGAGAATCACAGTCAGGATAACCATGAACACATTTTCAATGCCACCAAAATTAAAATCAGGTGTCCAGGATCTATGGTTTCAAGATGGCCACCGTTTTTACTCTAACATCCTACCTACAATTAATACTTTAGAATAAAGCATTAAACTATACAATACTGCTGTTTGTTTTGATTTAAATTACCGTTTTGCTTTTTGCTTAGATATAACCACAAAACTGGATCACGAGTTTGAAAAACTCTAACCACTCTGCCCACTTCTCATAAGACTGACCTGAAATTAATAAACAGCATCAGATTTAATAACCTAGTATGTGTTAAATCATTGTTAGAGGAGTAAACATTTTATTTGTAAAACTTTACAGCAGGTCATCACAACCCAAAGGTCCGTGGTCCAATCGTCGGCAAGGAAGCCGGTAACCAAGGTACCAATCAGAGAACAACCAATTGCTGGAGGGCCAATCAGAAACCACAACACCAACCAAGCTCTCAGGCTCCTCTACCAGCTGCTGGCCAATGCCAGAGGGCGTTCGGCTGGCTCTCAGCCAATCAGGAGACTGAATGTGATGTCGAGCAGTGAGGAGTCAGCGCCAGTCTGGAAACTTAGGGCCATTACATCAGTAGATTCAAGTGATGAGTCGTAGGATTAAACCATGAGCTTGTTTATTTCTTAAATAACTTAAGACTGATGCTAAATACAGAAACCAGTGGGAAAGTTGTCAGTATACTCAACTGTTGTAATGAGTTTGTTTTATGGGTTGGATTTCTTAAAGTTTACAGAAGTTTCCGTTTTTATACCTGTGACCAATAAGACACACCCAACATGTTTTTACAGCTGATTTATTGTTGATTTATTTGGGGGGAAAGTTGCATTCATTGTTTTAAAGTTTCCTGTGTTGTGTTGTACCACGAAAATACCAAAATAAATAATTCATTAACAGTTTTCAATAATCAAAGGTTGTTAAAGGAAATGATAACTATAAATGTGTTCTCATACTCAAAGTTTAACATTTTAGGAATTTAAAGTCAGTATTTGAAGTATAGTTCAGCAGTGTTTACATCACCATGATTAAATAATAAAAATAAAAAATTAAAATCAGTATATCAGTTTGGGAGGGGGAACTCCTTTTACTCCATCTGTTTTGGCGCATTTGTGTTGAAGTTTTGTCCATATTGTCCTTCTGATGGTGGACTGAGTGAGACTGGAGTCTTTTCTGTCCTCTGTTCCTTGGTAACACCTTTGCTCTGTTTAGCTGAGAAGACATTAAACATTTTATTTCACTTCTGGCAAGGTTTGATGTACAGCTGGAGATGTGAATTAGGCACTTTATAAAACAATAATAAAAGTTTTATTTGATTAAACTTAAATTACATGTGGTTTCTAATAGTTTTCCTCTAATGCTTCGTTTCCACTGAGCGGTTTGTTAAATTATTTTGTCTGTTTCCAGTTTTATGCTTTTGTTCTGGGTTTGACATGCAAGTTTCACTATCTTTGGTATTCACAACGCCTCTCCTACCTGAACAAAGTGATTGCTGAACATCCCCATGTTTGTACTTTCATTTAATTGTTTGAACAGATGGACATGTCACCTCCAGGCACAAGGAAATACATCCGCATAACTCAAATGTTTTGTGTATTAACGTATCAGAAGCTTACAACTGCTTGAAGACCTAATAATGTACAGTAGGTGTTTGTAAACTTATGTCCTTAAAGAAAGGAACTTTAAAAATCTGTAATAACAACTAACCTAAAATAGAAAAGAAAAGTGGTCAGATTTAGTGTTGGACAGAAAGAGTTTGCAAAAATGTGTCCATACCTTCTTTTCCACTGAGCAACAGGGAGTTTCTTACATCTGGGAAATGGACGATGTTTTTAGACCTTTCACTTACAAAACTCTTTTCTCGGGCCTAGAGAGACAGAAACGGTTGATATAAGTTATTAGAAATATCCTACTTGGCTGTAAGCAAGAAAGACACCAGTTCAAACTACAACCTGCAAGGTGAAGGACCTTGTGGCCTGGTTCAGTCCAAACTGTTGGTCCTGTCGACCATGACCATAACATATTGGTTTAACTAAATTCCTACAACATGCAAGAGGAACAGCAAGCCGTAAGTCATGTATAACATTTATGCAACTGTTCAACAAGACTCTTTGGATTGTGAGAGATTTATGAATCTGAAAATCGTTCTCTCAACTTTGCTAATGCTAGCTTTGGGGTAAGTTTGGCTAGAAATATTGACTTTACATTGATAAAACCAAAAAAATCAAGTTACAAAAACACAAAATAATCAATATATAAATACAGTCTAACAAAAACAGTCAGACTGACCTAGCAGTCTAGCTAGGCGACATTTAAAAAGGCATCTAAGTTTGATTTTGTCCAACCGGCCAAGTCAGATTAATGTTTTCAACTACTGGACAAACATTTCAGGAGTTCTTGAGACAGGAACTGCATATTCAACCCTCCCACTAAGACAATGGCTCCTCCGGCCACTGCGTGACAGATGTCATGATCAGACAGCGGGGAAGCAGGAGGAGGATGTCCTGTTAGACCGTCAGTTCACGAAACTTTACACAAAAAAGGTAATATATACCCTGCTCGACTGCGCACAAGCTTTTCGGACAACACGAAAGGTTTTTCTTAAGACCGTTGAAAGGTTGGAGGGTCAAACAAATCTAGCTTATATCGGTGAATTATTCTTAGCTGGGTCAAAATTTCAAAGGCAAGTACATTGAGAACTACCAAAGACTGTTGGTCCCGGTATGATAACTTCCTCCCTGAAGGTGATCGCTGGCAGCAGGCCTGTTGGCACTGGAGACAAAGATGGAAGGGGTAAGGGTTCTGGAAGATGAAGGGAGGTGAAGGAGATTGGTAGCAGGTGCAGGAGGAGGAGAAGGTGTACATGATCGGGCTACACTGTGATTAAATTCATCAGTGTCTGTAGAGTCCCTTTCGTGAAGGATAAGACTTCTCGTCAAAGCTTTGTGATCCATAGACATGACTGAAGTCAAATCAGAGGACATATTTGTGTTGTTTCCTTCTAGCTTGTTGCTTTTCTTCCTTCCATCTGGAGTAAATGCAGTTTTTTGATTCTTGGGGTTCACTGAGAACCTTGTGTGATCACCAAACAATTGAGACATTGTTGGGTTCTGATTAAGGTGAAAAATGTTCAAAGACTTTGCATCAAATTTGAACTCCTGACTGCTATTGTTCCTTTTGTCAATAGGTGACCTTTCAGGAAGCATTAAGGCTTTATTCATTAAGGCATTAGCTGTTGAACTAATGGACACAGAAATAGCTGAATCCTCTTGGTTCTCTTGCACTGACAATGTCAGAGCTTTTTCCACTGGTAAGTTTTCATTTGGCACAAGCGTTGAGGTAACTTTTTCTTCTGCTGCAATCATGTTGTTTTGCCAATTAGAAAAATAATGCTCTGATGAATCAGGTTCTCCATCTGAATCTTGGGCCAACCAAATAGGTTTAGTTGGAGTTTCTGTCATTGGATTCAGCTTCAAGAATCTGTGATACTTCCTAACATCCTGGTCATCAGTGGGTTCCTTGTCTTTTGAAAGAGTCTTTGTTTTTGAAAGTGAGATTCCTCGAGGTAGGGTGGACAGGTTGTGGGCAGCACTGGTTTCTGTAACAGGTGTAAATGACTGTTTGGAAAGATCTGCAGCAGCCCTTGAATGACTGAATGAGGTGTTATGAGTGTGTTGGCCACTAGTTGAGGTAGTTTGGGATTTCCTGAAGCTTTTTTGTTTGGCTTTTGGACATTCAGGGAAGTCGTGCTTCGCATTAGTTTCTAATAACTCAATCTGAAACTTTGATGTCAAACTTGTCTTTCCCGACTTTGTGACATCGACCGTTGTTTGGGTAGTAAAGTCATTGAAGGATGGTAGAGGATATGTAGGTGTTGCACTTGTGTCCGATTCCAAAACGGTTTTTGGGGATAAATTTAAACTTCGACCATCACTGACGGACATTTTAGATAATTTACAAACTTTTAAGCTAGGGTTGCTTGAGTTCCTCACAAACTCTTCGTTTGTCTCAGATTTAGATGATTCCCCAAGGAGCTTCATGGTTTTCTCTTTGTCCAGGTCACTGTTGTCTGTGACTTTGGCCTTCTGAAGGTAGTCTTTACTTAAGTCTAGAGACACATCAGGTTTTGTTGCTACTGAAGTTTTCTTCTTTAAGCTTACAGCTTTCTTGGTGACATCTGATGAGTCAGAGAGACAGATTTTAGTTGACTTTAAAATCTCAAGCTCCTTTAACTCTGAACCAGGTGTTTTCTCTGGTTTCATTGAAAACTGCTCTGTGTGATAGATGTCCTTGTTACCAAATGTTTTCGGTTGTTTGGTCACAAAAGATTCATTGGTGGTATGAATAGATTTAGACAGCTTGGACGGTTGCTTTCCCTTTGTTTTCTCTGTCTTATCCTTGTTAACTTTCTCTTCAGTTTGTTCCGATTGTTTCTTGTCTTTGTTTTTGCAGTTTTTATCATCCCCTTTATCTTTTTCTGGCAGTGTTGTGGGTATTTTGGGAAGTGTAGAGTTTTCTCTGTGGTCTTTTTGAATTTTAGTGTTCAGCTCATCTAAAAATCTGTGCAGACACAAAGAAAGATGCAGAGGTTTTTGACTATTTAGAAGATAAATTCTAGGATTTGAGACTTATTTCACAAAACAAAGGTAAAGTATACCTGATGTTGAAAGAGTCTTGAGTAAACAGAAGATGCTCTAACAGGTCTGAACACTGAGCTCGTATTTTTGGGTCCATCTCTAGACATTTCTGAGCAACAAATGAAGGTACAAATTATGTTAATGATTTGGTCACTTAAACAATACCAAAAAAGAACTTCCACTTAATACTTCATTGATTTGAACTGTTGGATTGTCTTTGGCATTAACTGATAACCAAACTGTGGAATACCTGTGCCAGATCAAGGGCAGTTGGTGGAACTTTGGAGAAGCGTTGTTGCAGTGGGACAATTTTTGAACATTCAGGTAGTTTAACTCCAGAAAAGACTGGATTTCTGTAAAATAACTCCTGGTGATGAGCCGTCAAGTTACCTGGAGCCAAGGAGAATTTATTAATAAATGAATATGAATCAATATCCTGATTAGGTTACTGTAAGAGTTTACCAAAACATCTGACAATGTGGTATATCTGGTCAAGGTCGGAGTCTCCGGGAAACAGAGGTTGTGCGGTCAGCATTTCTATTAACACACAACCCAGCGCCCAAACATCTACCGGTCTACACATACAAACACACCTACCAGTTATTGCTTGGCATTCATAACATCCAACAGGAAACTAGAGCAGTGCAGAAATACCTACTTTCCATACTTGATGTCCCCTACAAGCAGTTCGGGAGCTCTGTACCAACGAGTGGCTACGTAGTCGGTATACACACCACCTTCAGAGGGCGATGCAATGGTTCGGGCAAAGCCAAAATCACACAGTTTGACCACACCCTCTTGAGAGATGAGGATGTTCTCAGGTTTGATGTCACGATGGATGACCTAATGAGGATAAGTTATTCCAAACACAGGGTCACACATATTTCCATGACATATTTATTGGAAAAATAATTGAATTTGTGATTGTAAAGCTGTGAGTCTTGATGATAAACACTAGCCTGGACCTCTGAACCTGTGGAGTAAATTTAATGATCCTTGATGCCATTTTTGCTCATGTTAAAAAGAAGCTTTGAAAGTATTCCTTACATCTTGCTGATGACAAAAGTTGACAGCTCTAAGGACCTGGAATAAGTACTGCCGACAGGTGTTAAGGTTCAATCTGCTTGAGCACTGCTGCAGTTCATCTAGAAGCGTCCGGTCCACGAACTCAAACACCAGGTACCAGCGACGACGGCGCTTCCACACCTCCAGGAGGTTCACCAGATTGTCGTGACGCAGTTGCTGTGAGGTTCAAAAGAGAGCAGAGAATGTAGATGCATGTAGTTTTTGTCTTTTACTATAACTAACACTTTGACCATCATGGTTTCCAGTCAAAGGTTTTTTAACGGGTCAGGCATTCACAACATCACAACCAACTCAAAACAACGGGTTAGTTTGTGAGAATTTGAGCTTGTTTGTCTTGTGGTTGGCTGATCATCTCAGTGTTTCAGCAGCACTCAGGTTTCAGGCTCAGTCATTCATTGACCGATTGACTGAATGGTCGATGGGATGATTGGCAGGTACCCTGAGCAGCTTGATTTCCCTGAGGGCGATCTTCTTCACTGCCTCATCATCTTCCGAGTCCATGAATTTCTTGATGGCGACCAAGCGACCGGAGTGTCGATGACGGCACTTGAGCACGGTGCCGTAACTGCCCTCCCCGACGGGACCCAGAGACTCGTAACGCTCCATCAAAGTTTTGTTCTGAAAGGACAGAACAAAGCTTTCAAGTTATTTGTATCAAATTAAATAAAAAAAGCAAACTGAAGCAATGTTAGCACCTTGCTTCACTCCTTATTTTAGTATTTTAGTCCTTAAAAGCCCCCTTTTAAGGACTTTCTTTTTATGGTTTAATTTAGTTTTGATCACAAACTTTAAAGACTTTGAGAATCATCCAAAGATTTTATTTTTGGACGTCAGCTGCGTTTTCACTCATCTTTACTTATTAATATAATTGCTTTATTAATATAACTGCATTCTGATTAATGTTTTTGTTTGCTACTTAATACTGACCAATGAATTATTGAACCATAACGTTTTCTAAACTAAAGACTCTAGAGCTTTAGATTAGAAGTGGTAATAAAAAAACAAATGTCAATTTGAATCTTTCAGCCTTTTCTTAGTAACAGCTAATTCATATTCAGTGTTTTTCATTTTCCATTTCAATAAAATCTAAGAAAAACACTAACATGGACCAGGTTAATAAAGAAAATTTCAGTAATTAAGAAAATACAGCACTTTTCATTGGAAATTATGGTGAACATTAATGCATATTTGTTATTTTGTACATCATTATTACATTTGATTTATGAACTAATTCTAGAAAAAAAATACACTAAAATTACAACAATAAAAAAATACAAAGTAAAGACTTTACTTTTGAATATCTTGTATCAAATGAACATCACAAAGAATTTTCCCTGACAATGACTCTTTTATATATATTTTTTTCTTTTATTTATAACAGTAAAAAACTGATTTTTAGACAACAGATTTATAAAATAAGGCAAAAATAAGTGACTATGTGTCCTGAAACCACATAATGAAGGTTCTATGGACTAAAACAGGAAAAAAACAACAAAAACAAACTCACCACGTCGCCGACCTCAGCGGTTGATCTCAGTTTGTCGCTTTAATCTGTTCCATCAACGTAAACACCTGAGTATCGGTGTCTTCGGTGTGTGTGGGAACGTGTCAGAGTCACCTGAGAACACGGCCACGCAGCGGCGAGTGTTTCAACCGACGCGTTGCCACGGCAACACTCCCCTCCCGCCCTGCGGTGGTGACGTAGTTCGAGAAAGAAAGAAAAAACGGCTGTTCCTCCTGGAGGCGTCCGCCATCATTGGAGGTGTTGAAACGTGTAATAAACTGATTCATTAAACAACTTCCCTTCAATTTAACATTTGTGGAAACTATATTTTAGTTATTCGTCACAAGTAATAGCATGAAAACGTAAGAAGTACCAAATTCTGGCCCAATTTGGCGGCTTTGAAACGGTAACGGTCAGGTTATTTTAGCCTTTTAGCTAATCCCTTTGCCTTTCACGGGCTAATCTACTTGTTCGTAATAAAATTTTTTATAGTGAAGAAAAAAAATATTTATAAAAAAAAAATAATGAGTGTTCCATTATTTGAATTAGTGATCATTACAATGAATTAGTTTTCCAAGTTGGAAAAGTGCATTTTTATAGCTATTGGAGGATCTTTGTAGTCCCGAAAATGTCAAATGAATACAAATATCCAGCCATTCCTTCATCTGCTAGTAAAAACTAAAAATATAGACATTTTCTCTCCTAAATGTCCAGCAGATGGCAATGCTGGACGGAAATAATCCCAATTTCTGAGTTCTGTCATACAACCCTGCTGCTTGAGAACAGTAGATTGATTTAAATAGAATTAAATAAAACTGAACTCGTCTAGAAACCTTTATTTTGTCTCCTTATCGACTTCTTCAAAGTTTGGTGTTAAGATTTGTTTACAATCCTCAAAAATTCAAACAGAGACCAGAAATTGGGCATTGTTGCACCTCCTCTGAAATATACACTTTAATTCACTTTGCAAAGCCCTGTAACTAAAAGATGGAGAAAGTCACAGCATAAATATTTAAAGTGACATTTATTCACTCATTCATGCTTCATGAACAATCATACACAGTTTTGTTAGTTTGTATTTAACAGTCTGTACATTAATATAAACAGAAGCTTCATATGTATAAAACCAACTTCACATATATAAGAACCAGCTTAAAATTTTAAATCTCTTTTTGGTTTTATTGCATATTTCAAAATAAATAAATGATTTAAAGCACCGGCATAGGTACGTTTAATTTATACATCTATATACAACAATAAAACATGTTTTATTTGTACATATGCGTTTAAAAACAGTTTGATATTCAGAGGTAAAAGAATAGCATCTTTGTGTTAGTCTGGATTTTCTGCCAGTTTTCTGATTTCCTCCAAGATTTCAGAGAACGCCGGCCGACCCTGAGGTTTCTATAAGACCAAGAAAAAATGAGGAGAAAAGAGGTTACAAAAAATATATAACATAAAAATATACACTTATACAAAAATTAAACTGGTCACTGGAGTTACTTCATTCGATTTGTTAAGGACGTGGGACTAATATGTTAAATCAATAACAGACTTTATCAATGAAAAGGCCAATTTCCAAACCTAATTGTTTACATGTATTTGTCTAATTAACATCCCTGGATGTTTGTTTGTTGTGTACAGGGCCTGCCAAAGCCTTTTTGGAGGCCTAAGCAGTTTTTTCTGGGGGGTCCCCATACCAACATGTTAACACCAGATGCTTTAGCATTTCTAAGCTACGTTTTGTGCGTATTATTAGCATAATTTGTAATTAGCTTTCATCATACCAGTGTTGTGATGGCTGTTAATTTTAACCTTACAGGAGTAGCTAACTACAAAAAAATGATTTGCATTTTGAAATGCAGAGTAGAATTTAAGTGCATCATCTTATTTTAACTATTTGAAAGTAACACCAGCTGATAAATACTAGATTTACAGTTAGCAAATAGACAAGTTAGCTTGTATTTTCCCAACAGTAGCAGCAGAAATCAACAGAAAGATATTAATAATTATTTGTGTAACAACTATGAAAACAATGTAGAAATTGTTTTTCCATGTGTAATAGCGTTTAGTTAAATATATATGTTGTTTTTTCATGCTAGCTTGATGTTCTTGGGGCCCCCTGGTGATGTAGGGTCAGTTTACTTGGCTTGGGCAAAAAAAAAAGGAAAACCAAACAAAGGATGACAGAGCTGCTTCTCTTGGTCCACTGGAGGTTCATTTTTGCTTCAAAAAACAATCTGATTGGACGCTGAAAAAGACTGTTGTTGTTTTTACGCTGTGCTAAAAGCAGTTAGCTTGTCAACGAAGCTATTCAAAGCTAAAACACCAGAACCCAGTGTTTTCTGAACCATTTTCTCTCTGTGAGGATGAAGCGGGTCGGTACCTCGTGCCAGCAGCGGTACATGATGGCGTACAGCGGCTGGGAGGCGCGGTGCGGCCGGTACAGCCGCATCCCTCTGGTGATATCGTTCACCACCTCCAAGTTGGAGCGGCTCTCAAACGGCGTTCGACCCTCGGAGAAGATCTCCCACATCACCACCCCTGAACACAAACACATCAGTGACCTCTGACTCCTGGCGTTAGAGCAACACGGCGATCAGCTGCTGATTGGTTAAGGTCTCTCACCGAAGGACCACACGTCTGACTTGCTGCTGTATTTGCTGTAGTGCAGAACCTCCGGAGGAGACCACTTCACTGGGAACTTGGCGCCACTGGAACTGGTGTACTGGTTGTCCAAAACGTACCTGCAGTCGGTTTAAAAGAAACGCTCAAAGCTCAGGAAAGAAATAATTATAACTGATCTAATCTAAATGTTTATATGACAGAATATTAGAGCCATACCAAGAAAAAATAAAAGGTCACACAAAACCCAGCATGTTACTCATTTAAATTGTATAAATTTATTTATTTTTAAATTACATTTTTATCATTACTAATGATTTTTTAAAATTCTTTATAAGGCTGGAAGTAAAGTGTCATACCTGGTCATCCCAAAGTCGCTGACCTTCACCACGTTGTTCTTGTTAACCAGACAGTTTCTGGCTGCCTGAATAAAACAGAACAAACACATAAAGAACAGATATTAAACATAATTTAAACATAATTTAAACGGATATTAAGGACTTTATAAAATATTTCTGAAGTTACTATTCATAATCTGCTTCCAATAAAGTTAGTATTGGCATTTTCAAGTTTATGTTGCAGGATGTAATTAATAATCTAACATGCAATTTTACCTAGTTACTTTTGAAATAAAGTAATCAGTGGTTTGACTGCTTTTTCATTGTAGCTGTGGAAACACTGATGACAACATAAAGCTTGAGTTATGCTGGACGCGTCCATGAGGTCAAAGTAGGTTTTTCCAGCCACCCGCTTCCTCCACACGGCATCCAGTAAATATCTTCTGTGTTTCTTTTACTTCTAAAAGTTACATTTGGTCAAGGAGACTCTACACTGCCCCCTAGAGCTTAACAGAATAATTTCTCCAGTGGGGATTGGCTTGAGCGCTCCTATGCTGAAGCTAGCAACTACCTTTAGCATTCTAAGCTTGAGCTAGTGACTAGCTTTAGCATTCCTATGCTTGAGCTAGTCTCTAGCTGTAGCATTCCTATGCTTGAGCTAGTGACTAGCTTTAGCATTCCTATGTTTGAGCTAGCGACTAGCTTTAGCGTCCCTGGTCTTAAGCCGGCAACTAGCATTAGCATCCTTGTGCTTAAACTAACGACTGGCTTTAGTGTTTCTGTGCTAGAGCTAGCGACTACCATTAGCATTCCTTTTCTTAAGCTAGTGACTAGCTTTAGCGTCCCTGTCGGTCTGCTGGAGCCTCACCAGGTCTCTGTGGATGAAGCTGTGAGCTTCCAGGTACTCCATCCCCTCGCAGACATCCTGACACATGGACATAAGCCACGCCTCCTTCAGAGCTCCGCCCTTCTGCCGCAGGTAGTTCAGCAGGCAGCCGTTATCCATGAACTCAGCCACGATCAGCAGGGGGCGGTGCTTCAGGCAGACCCCGTACAGCTGGACCAGTTTGGGATGGCACAGCCTCCTGGAGCAGAACACACAGAACCGTTATCGAAACTCGTTCTCTGCATCTCGTTAGTGGTTTTCGTCCTGATTCTCCTCCCGTACATCATGACTTTGGCCTCTTCGACGAAGTCCTCCTCGTACATGGCTCCTTCTCTGATGGACTTGATGGCCACTCTCTGCTGGTCTCTCCACTTGCCGAGCCTCACCACTCCAAACTGGCCACAGCCCAGTTCCTTCATGAAGGTCAGCTCACTGGGGTTGATTTCCCACTTCTCTGAAAGAGAGAAAATCAGGGGCAATTGAAATAAAATATCAGGTTAAACTGATTGAATCTTATTAGCCGTGTACCTTGATAATATTAGAAGATCAGAGACTTAAGAAAATAATCACAATAATAAACAATCTTTTGCGTGATTCATGTATTCTCTTGTTTGTTTTTGGTTAAAAATGCAGTATCTAAGTTTTCTCTGCTAATTAGAAACAACCAATCAGAGTCAAGAAGCGAGAATTAGCATTGTCAATCCTCTCTGCTACGCTGCAGCTAGCACAGGCCTGTTGTGAATGCTAATTCAAGTTAGCATAGCCACCGACGGCTGTGGATAAACTATTTAGTACATGTGGTTGATTGGCAGCGCTAAGGACCGCCTCCTTGCTCTGCTTTCATCAGACAGCAATAGAAGCTCAGAGAGTGGGTCTTTTCACAGTTTATTTGTCATAGCAAACTGTTACAACATGGTAACAACTTACCAAACAAATATGTAAAAATCATAATCTTTAAAAGTTACTAACAGCAGATTTAAACAATGTATGATACGCAGCTTAACATGAATGTGTTTACCTGAGCTGAATCCTGCTGTGGCTGGGACACACCTTCCCATCTGCCCCACAGCGTACCGTAACCGGGTCACCAGACCTACAAACCCAAACATGAGAACGACAAAACCATAAGGTATGACAGCGGTGTTGGAAAAATTACAGCAGACCAGGATGTTAAAGTATGAGAGCAGACTCAAAATGGGCGTTTCTAAAGCGCAAACACTGATTGGCTAGTTCAGCAGCAGAAATGAATCTCTAAATGATGTATTTTATTTTCTTACTAGCATAAATAAACACGCTAGTAACATACTTCATATAGAGTGAAGAAACCCATGCAAAAGCTAAAACTAGCTACAAAGCTAAAGCTGGCTAGAAAAAAACCTAATAAGAGCATTTAGGTCAGGACTAGCACAGCCTGCTACAGTAACATACTCTATGCCGTGTGGAAAAAACCCAGGCAAACGCTAAAACTAGCTATAAAGTTAAAATTAGCTAAAAAGAAAACAAACAAACTAAGAATAGCATTTAGGCTAGCACTAGCATGTTGGCCTACAGTAACATACTCCATAAAGTGAGAACAAACTCATGTAAATCTTAAAACTAGCTAAAATACTAATGTTAGCCTACATGTTATCGTTAGTATTAGTATTTTATCTAGCTTTAGCTTTTTAGTTAATCCTAGCTTTTACCCTGGGTTTTGTATATTGAATGGAGTATGCTACATTACGTCAACATGCTATTGCTAGCCTTGATGCTATTACTGGTATTACTGGTATCTACAGCTAATTTAAATTTTTAATAGTTTTTTTCACTCTGCTTGATGTATGTTAATATTGTATTCTATGCTAATGCTAGCCTAGATGCTATCATTAGTGTTTTTTAGCTAGTTCTAGCTTTTTATCTAGTTCATTTTCTTTCTATCTCGTTTCTCTAACATATTAAAACAATATGTTGCAATCTCTACGTTACAGTGACAGTCGATAATTTCGTCCAGTCTTTGACACCCCTACAGTTCTCAATGCTCCTCCAATCGTGTTGCAGTTAATTTGGTTCGTCCAATCAGGTGTTGCTGTTGAGAAATGCTCACTTCGTCTGCAGAGACACTGATTTGTCTCCTACCTGCTGCGTTGTGTTCATGGTAGTGTATAACGTCTGGTATGGAGCTGAAGACGTGTTTTTCAGCCAGGTAGTACTGTCCAGTGTTCGTTATTTTTATCTGGTAATGCCTAATGCCCCCATTCGGACTGAGCAGAAGAAAAGTCGGTTAAATATTTTCTGTAGATGTAAGTTTGATTCAAATGTCTGGAATTTAAAACTTGTGACTCACCTTAATGTCTTTGTATAAACAGAAACGGTATAAGTTCCTTGTTTACTGGACTCCCGCACAACAAAACCACCTTCTTTATCCTGGAAAATAGCAATTAATTATCAGGACTGTGGTGAAAATTCACATTTAAGATAAATCAGGAGTTAATTTCTTGCAACTTTCAGGTGTAAATATGTTTATATTTAGACAGCGGGATGAATAAATCAATTCAAAATCCAATTCAAGTTCAAAAATACTTTATTGATCCTAAAGTGAAATTAAAAAATCAGAAATAAATCATACCTGCTGTTTCAGCAGCTGTTCAGCTTCTGTTCTGGTGATGTTCTTGCAGTACCACCTTCACGACGGACATTTTAAATAAACATTAAATGTGTTAGAACTGCGCTCTATGGCCGAGTGAAATAAGAAAGTTAAAACTTACGAGTTTGCCTCGATTCTGTTTTTCTCTGTTACGTAGTTACTGGGGATGAAGCCTTTATTCCTGAGCAAAAGCAACAACACATCAGAACCGAGTTGTTAGTTTTTTTAGAGGATTTATAACCGACTGCCTCAATAATTAAATTTTTAAACATGTTTTTTTAGCTGAATCTGTAAACTTTGACGAACTGCTGATTGAGAGAAATGTGTAAGATTAAATCACAGTTTAACGGATTCAATCTCTGGTGGTTCTGGACTTGGTGTGCTGTACCCGTGTCTGTCCTCCGCTCTCCACCACAGCTGGTCCTGCTTATGGAGGATGACGTATTCCTCTCCCTGGAGACACAAAGCATTAGCATTACACACATTTATTTATTTGCTTTTTGTTGTCAGCAGCGTGTAGTAAATAAATCTGATTTAATGACTAGTAAATATCTGATCATTTCTTGTTAATTAATCTCTAAAATCATTGTTGTTTTGGTTTGACCAGAGATCGTAATGTCCAATTTTATGAATTTAAATGGAGCAAAATAAATGGGAAAACAGTGTAACAGAAAGTTTTTAGATAACAATATACAGTTAAATGTATTTTTTCTTCGTAATTTATAGAAAAATACTTTACAACAGTGATAATAATTTTATTCACCATAGTTTCAGTGAGTTGGTGTGAAATTGTGTACCTGTTTAATGGTGAGGTCCGAGTCCTCCTTGGCCGTGAAGTCGTACATGGCAACGACTCTCGCCAAACCTTCACCTTCTCCGTTCTCTGGAGGGGGCAGAGGGAGCTTTTTCCTGGAGCGGTCCACCTGACCCAAACGTAACAAAAATCAAAACCTAGAACTCAATAACACAAGGATATGGAGAAATGCGCTGTTTCTTACCCGCCGGGCATTTCCGGGGTATCGTCTGGTTGGGAAGCACAGAGACGTTCTGCCCTCCAGCTCCATGCGTGTGCTGATCTCCCTGAAATCAGCCAAATCATCTTTACATTTGGGGTTTTTTTCTATTCAGTGTGAAAATGTATCGAAGTTAATCTTTCCAACACTGAGATCTATTAATTTTACTTTTTTTAGTATTGACAAATCAACAAATTTTATTTTTTTGGGTGCACATACTTATTTTTAAAGTAAATTACATTAAACATTAAAAAAATTATGAACAAATAAGTATAACCGATTTAAGTATTAAATTTTGGGGCAGCCCTAAAATACGGGCGGCGCCAATTGTTAAACTCCGCCCATATTTGGGGCTGCCCCAAAAGTTAACTCAGACCATATTTCCTGCTGCCCATATTTGGAGCAGCACATTTGTGAATATTTGGGGCAACTCCAAAAATGGGCGGAGTCAGTTATTTGACTCCGCCCATTTTTGGGGCTGCCTCAAAGCTTTCACCTACTGACAGAAATTGTTATGTGTTATGTATTGTATGTATAGGTTAACACATATTAAGCATCTTCTGAAAGCAAGTGGCACAACCAAGGCTAGTGATGGGTGGGATCAAATACTGAACTCCGCCCACATTCATTTTAAGAAAACAAACCCAAAGATTTGCTTTATTATTATAAATTATGTCAAACTCCTGAAATAAACATATTTTGACCTTGTTTATATCTAAGAAAGGTTTTAAGTTAACCTTTCCTTTTGCAATTTTTTTATTTTTAGAGAAAACTTACATATAAGATGAATTGAAAAATTATATGCGATGAAAGAAAATTTTCCTGTTAAAATTATAGACCAAAAAAGGAGTTTTATGATTCAGCCGCTTTTCTTTAATGTTATTTTGGTGCATGCATCTTTGCAAGGTGTTCATGCGTTGGACAAAGATTGCTCACCACATGGCTCCGAGGGTAACCACAAGCTAAAAACTCTAAAACATGACCTCGATCTGTGAGAATCTGCAGGATGGACGTTTCCTCTGTATCTTTAGAAATATGCAAAACAATATGAACTGGGAGGTTATAAATATCCTCATTTTACTGCCAATATAGTATTTTCTTTCTCTTTACGTTGTTGTGGACTAACTTGAGCCTCTATTGTTTA
This sequence comes from Xiphophorus couchianus, assembly GCF_001444195.1. NCBI lineage: Eukaryota > Metazoa > Chordata > Actinopteri > Cyprinodontiformes > Poeciliidae > Xiphophorus > Xiphophorus couchianus. Next base: position 22,744,960 of record NC_040241.1, on the reverse strand, counting down.
TAACGTTGTACAAACACATGTTTCAGATCAACTCGTAGGTCCAACTGCAGCATTTCAATCAAGTTGAGGGCTGGACTTTGACTGGGCCAAAGTAACACCTTATTCTGGTCTTTTTAAGACCTTTTGTTGTGGATCCTCTGCAGTATTTCTAATATTTTTAAGAGACAGAGTGCCGGGTTGACTCAGTGACGAGCCTTAAAAATCACCACTGAAAATGTAACTGAAGACTTTTCCACCTCAACATTGCGAAAAACAATTCTTATCTTTACCTGCTTTGAACAGCACAGCAGCAGCAGAATAAAGAGTGGGTGGATTGATCTGAAAGAGACAGAAAGAGGAAAAGTTATGGCTAATCTTTTAGCATTTCCATGTGATAGAAGCTAAAATCTAAATTTTTTTACAGTAGATTGGGTTAAGTTTAGATGGTTGGATGGTTTATCTATAAATATGGCTGTAAGTAAACAGTTCCTCCAGTTTTCTTTCAATTCCGCCATCATGGAAATTCACTCAAAATTAACAGATTTTTTCTCAAATTTATTGTAAATTTTCCACAAAATGGTCAAAAACATTGGGTTTTAGCTAGATGCTAACTCCCATCCACAGCCTCAGCCTAATTTTATGTCAATTTAAATATGACTGATGTGATAAGTAACAAAATTCAAGCTATTGTAGTTTGTTAAAGAATGGAAATGTTTGTGTCTAATGTGTCTGCTTTTTTCTCATCTTTTTTTTCTTCTAAAGATTTTAAAATTGGTTTGATGATAGAAAAATATCACAAAATTTCTTCTAAATATTTTTAAAGTAACATGACAAAATTTGTGATTGTCATTGTGATTGTCACAATCTAAAAATCCTGGAAAGACTGATTTATATAAATCTACTTTTTCTATTTACATAAAGGCAAATGTGAAAAGCTTCTTTTAACACAGGGGTGGGCAATCCTGACCCTCCAGGCCTGGAGCTGCCCACCCCTGTGTTAACACCTTAATGACTAGATTAAAAAAAGTGACATAAATGACAATGTCATCAGCATACAGACGTATTTTAGCTGAAATTAATTCCTTTCCTGCTTCTATATCTCACTATAACTCATTTATGAAAACTTAAATAAAACAGGGACTTAAACATATTCCTGAGGAACACCTGGATACAAAAGGAGAAGCTAAGTTAGTTGAAATTTATGTTTGTTAAAGTTTAAACCAAACCAATTCAGGCACTACGCAAAATCAACTTTCTTAGCTTTTTATGTGATTCTCTCATTAAAAACTAACCCAGAGTGTTGATTGGATTGAATATTTAAGAAATCCTAAAATCTCCCTACATCATTCAGGGCCTAAACCCCGGTTCATACAAAGTGCTGTCGTTTTACCCAAAACTCCAACCAAGATTCTCGACAAAACTCTTCCAGACTAGCGGCAGCAGCAGTTAGCAAACACCTGGTGGAACCGCTGATCTCATTATAGGAGCTTCTTCCCAGTGAAATGTTGGTGAAAATGATGTTAAAGGGTTAATAGAGGAGCCATGATTTCCTGGAGGCGGAGTTTCAGAAAGAGCAGGAGCTTCTTAAAGACACAGGCGCCCAATTTCAAGGTGTTCAGTTCTAGTCAAATTTCTCTCAAGTTATTTTTGATACAGACACCATTTTCATAACAACCGATGGTAACTTAGTTAATTGATTGTGCTACAAAATGACACAATGTGCCTGCAAAATACACGATACCGCCCCTTTAATTAACTTAGATCTAAACAAATAATTATTACTGTCTAACATTTATAAATGTCTTTTTTCAAACCACAGTAGCTCCAGCGTTGATACCTCTGTGAGTTGCATAAAGTTTACACATTAAATTTATTATTATATAATGTTAATTATTTGACCATTTTAGTAATGTTGTCCACTGTTGCTGACGCAGCTTTTAACATACGTTACGTTTATTTTCTGTTTGATGTTGGCCAAGTTTAAACCACTAAAGTTAACATTTGCCCTTTAAGAGTGAAATTTCAACCAGTCAAAAGATAAAATCTAACAAGGAAACACATATTTGCAAATTGTCCCACCAGCTGTTTTAGTTAATTTTTTCTGTCTTTGTGTCTCTGTGGTTTCAAGTGGGAGGTCTTTGTCAGGAAGTATAGTTTCCTTTTCTGCAGAATTAACACTCTCTCTGCTTTGAGCGAGTCCGTTTGTGTGTTTCTGTGGGCGAGTGAAGAAGATGGTGCGTGTGGCCGGGTCATTGTTTGTGTGAGACTGCAGGGAGAGGTGGCTACATTACTTCCTGTGTGAATTCAAAAAAAAAAAAACACTCACATGCAGAGCGACGAGTCTCATGCGATTCTGAAGGTACAAAATGAAAGCAGAGCTTCAGGGGGAAAAGGTGATAAAATAAACATCATGCCAGCGAGCGGTGAACTCTTTTTCTCATTATTACGTCTAATCTACCATTGTGTTACCAAACATGTCAGAACACAATGAATAGTTCATCTAATACGTAGCAAAACAATCAATTTAAATGCTTTAACCATGTTCTTTTGCAAAGAAATTTGCTTTATTTATCCAAAAGTAAAGATTTCTTATTCAATTATTTAAGATTTGCAACCCACAAGAGATGGGTCATGTAACCTTTTTCACACTTTGTCTCATTACAGAAACAAAATTCAGTGTATTTTATGGGGACGGTGTGTGACAGACCAGGACAAAGTAGGAAAACGAAACAAGGCTTTAACAAGTTGGGATCCTGGAAAGTTAAATGTGAAACAATGTGCAACAAACTGCCTGCAGAAATCACTTACAGGGGCAGTACTGTGTATTTTATAGCAATATCAAGTAGCTACGTCTCCAGTTTTATAAAGATGCTGTATATATCAAATATATCTTGACTTCATAATTTAACATCTTGAAATTGGGCCTCTGTCTCTTTAAGAAGCTCCTGCTCGCTCTGAAACTCCGCCTTCAGGAAGTCATCACAACATGGCTCCTCTATGAACCCTTTAGCAACATTTTTACAAGAGAAGTAGCTCCTATAATGAGCTCAGCAGTTCTACCAGGTGTTTGCTAATTGCTGCTGGCTAGTCTGAAGGAGCTGAGTGGGGGAGGAGCTGTGACTCGAAGGCGGGACTAGGTCCTACTAGGCGTTTAGCACATTTGAATGGTTGCCATGGAGATTAAAGGACTTATCAAACATGCATGGAAGAATCCAGATATGAAGGCTTGATGAAGGAAGAGCATTATAATATGGGAAACTCAAAAGTCAATGGATGGATGGATGGATGGATGGATGGAGAGCTAAAATACATCTTTATGCTGATGACAATGTCTTTTTTTAAAAACTTTCTGTTGGTAACTCTTTCCTCTATTGAACAGAGTTTCTAATCAAAGCCAATTAATGTGTCAGAATGGCCTAGTCAAAGAAACTGACTCAATAGTGAAACATTAATTAAAATTAAGATTAATTACACACAGATGGATGTTTGAAAACCTTTATTTCTGTTAATTATTAATATTTTCCACTTACAGCTACTGAAAAAAACGACATTTAAAATTGGATTATTACACCAGATCAAATTTTTAAAAACTACTTTTACAAGCAGAAATGTGATTTTAATGAAAATATGTTCAGGTTTTTATTTACAAATGCTACTGGCTCAGACAAATGAGACTCATTTGATATTATAATTTACTGAATTTGACTGTAAATGTGCAAAAAAAAATCACCTGCAGCAAATGCAGCAAAAATATTCCACACAGCATCGACTAATATTTACAAAACAGATTTTGTTCAGATTTTAAAACCATTGAACAGAATTAATTTAACTGTAAATGAGAACAAACTGCCATAACTAGAGGAGTAAAAGCACCATAATTTGTTGAAATAATACCAATAATGCATCAGATGTTGGTAATGTTGGGGAACGGGAATCGTTTCTCTGTAGATGAAATGTCAGCGTTCGGCTCAGCATGGGAACGACCAGCTCACTAAAGTTTTAGAAATGGTTTTAACAATTCTTGCTCTTTGAATCTGAGGTTTACCAGACGCATGAGAACCGCAGCGTTTGGTTCGTCTCAGTAAAACATTTCAGTTTGTGGTCATAACGTGACAAAAGGGACACTTTGCAAAGGACATTTTTACAGAAACAATCAGTTTTTCTAACTAATTACATCCAAACTGGGACATTCTGTCAATGAGCGTCAATAACCAGGATCTACTGGTTTATCAACCAGGACCATGTTTCTACTGGTTTATCAACCAGGATCATGTTTCTACTGGTTTATCAACCGGCTCACTTTCTTTTTAAAACCGTGAAGTTTTTAACTCTCTGAATGTTTTCACAGTTTCTGTGGATCTTTGTAACAAATCTTTACATTTTTTCCTGACTCTGGTTCTGCGGTTCTGTCCGTGTTGGACCTCCAGGAATCATGGCTCAGTGAAGCTACGTCTGGACAGTTTGACCCAGTTCCTGCCCCGTTTGTTTTAAACTTCTGTCTCCCTGCTCACTTATTTAAAGAGTTGTTTTTATTTTGGCATTGGGTCGTATATCTTTGGACTGGATTTGTCCCGGTTGCCTTCAAACCCATTTATTAAATAAATGATACTTCATGGTATCCTGGATGAATTTCTGTTTGGATCTTGGACTCTTTTGGTGTTTTGGATCATTTAGTTCTGTTTTACTTTGTTTATTTTTTAATGGATGGATGGATGCTCTATAGATTTATTTCTTAGTCTCTCTCTTGTTTCTAATTGTCCATCTGTTCGTTGTTCAGTAACCAACCAGGAACTCGTTTTTACTGCCTAATCCTGTTGTTACTGGGTTCCTGTTTTTGTTCTGCTCTGGTTCCCTGTGGTTTTCTGTCATGTTTTATTAAACATTTAACATGATCCAAGCATTTTGCTCCACCAACAAACTCGCTCATATAGACAATTCCTAAAATAGCGTCTTTACCTAAAGTCCTGGTGAAGATTGTTTTTATTCTACTTCAATCTTTGTTAAACTACAACAACTACGAGAAATTCCAGTCCAGTTTTAAACATGAGTGAAGAACAGAAACATTTTTGCTTAAAGTGTTTAACGATCTCCTAACAGCTGATTGAGGGAACATCTCTGTGTTATTTGTATCATATCTAGGCGCAGCGACCATCACATCTTTTTATTTAGATTTCAGCGCCATGTTGGTAGTTTGGTTCTCATCGTTTTAGTTTGACAGAAGTTTTCCAGTTCCTCTCCATCACTGCTCTTCTGTGACAATACTCCTAAATTATGGAGTCCCTCAAGGCTCAGTATTATGTCTGTTTTGTTTATATTGTACTTTCTGCCTCTTGGACACATTTAGAAATTTATTATCTTTCTCTGTTTTTATCTGTGGTTTTAATAAAACTGTGCAGCACTGTGGTGGCGTTATTAGCTGTTTTTAAAGTGCTTTTTAAATAAACTGACATTGTTGTTTAAAGTTTGACAGTTACTTTTACGTTGTTTTGCTTTGAGACGCTTTTAGAATGTAAATTAGTAGAAAATCTCTTACTTAATTTCTATGTTTTATGTCTATTTCTATGTTACCAGATTTTCTTCAGATCTTTCAAAGTGGATTTGAGGACAATAAAGTAAAAACAATGATGGATATTTTTGGTGCACAAAGGAGCATCAGCAGAGATCCTTCCTCCCAGCAGATGATAGATTGTAACTACATACATTTACTTGAGTAACTTTTTGGAAAAAATGTACTTTTATGAGTATTTTTACTACACTTTGCTTTTTACTTTAACTTGAGTAATTTTATTATGAAGTATTTCTACTCTTACTTGAGTAAAATTTCTGGATTTTCTGCCCACTGAATGAAAAACAAACATGTTTTAAATAAAAACTGACCATAAAACAAACCTGCAAAAATAAAAACAAACCTGCAGATTCTGTTAAAGTTAAATCAGTTTTTTAGTGAAGGAAACTGATTTGGAAAAATTTATTTTGCCTGATTTTGTTATTTATATGAATTATTTTCATTTTGCTGTTGAAAATACCAAAATTCCCACATAACTTTATATTTCGGTCCGTCTGATGATGTAATGCTTAAACATTAAATGATTGATAATTTCAGGACTTCAGTTTATTTTAAATCAAACACTTTTCTTACTTTTACTTCAGTATAATTTCTGGTTCCCGTCTCTGTCTATAACCATCATGTCTTAAAACAAACGTAACAAATGTTTTCATCCCTGCTGGTTTTTGCACGTCTCTGTTGATTTTGTAAAAATAAATATCAATATTTTGTATTTTTCTTTAATTATCCTGATCTGTTGTACGTTCCTTGGATCAGAGTGTGCTATGTTTGGTAACAGCACAGTATTTATTTACATTGTAATTTTACACTTTCTGTACAGCATGTTATTGTTAATTTTGTTTTTTAATTATTTTTACACTTTTTTCTTTGTCTGAACCTGAATGTCTTGATTTCCTGCTACGCCTGGATTTCCCCATTTTGGGACAGTAAAGCCGATTTCTTTTCTTCTTCTCTAATCAGCGCTTCTTCTGGGTTTCTGAGTTTTCCTTTGAAGCTTTGCTGCCGTTTCACCCATTTTCTCCTCGTCTTTTAACCAAATTTGTGCAGAATGTTTTTGAAAGACACAAACTGGGGCAGCGAGTGGCTCACATGCGAATGCAGCAGGTCCAGGTGTTTGATTCCAGGTCACGACCCGTTGCCTGCTCACTGCAAAACTCTCAGGTTTAACTGAGTTTTTAAAAAATGGGTGAAAAAGCAGCTAATGCCAAAAGAAAAACCTTGAATAGCCTTGAGAACAAAAGTCTGGCTGCTATGGAGGAAAATATTTACTTTTTCTGGTTTCTGGTTTAAACTGTCTGTCAGACATTTTATAGTCTGTAATTAATCATTTTAATGAAAAACTACGCAGGTTAATGAAAAACCTACAAACAGAAAAAGGCAGAACGATGAAGAAAACGTAAATATTGTTGTCAGGACATTTAAAGGTGCAGCAGCTCATGTATGAGACTCAACAAAAGGAAAACTGAGCTTTGTGACCAAAACGTACATGTTGTGCTATTAGTTGTCCATCTCATCTATTAGTTGTTGTTAAAGGATGTTTCTTGTGCATCAGATTTATGTGTGTACCAGAAACAAGCAAATAGAAAGTTCCACTTTGAAACATTTGTATATAAAATGTAAAAATGTGAATCATTTCAGATTTCCTGCCGGTTCGGATGATTAACCAGCTGTTTAAGATTTTATTTCTACATAACTGCCTTTCGCCTTTGGAGGTTTGTGGACTGTTTACTTTGGTTTTCTTCTTAATCTCTAATTAAATCCCAGACCAGATGTGAAACTGCTTCTCTAAAAGCCGCCAGGCAGTGAGAACTGAAACCTCTCTGCAGGCCAGAGCTGCTAACTGAGGAGCTGCTCTGCGTTTCCATCTGCACAGGTGAAGCTCCGCTTTTGTTTTGATTAGTCACGGAGAAACGAAGGCCAACCGTCACTTTTCAGGTTTGGCTGATTGTGCAGTTCTAGAAGCAGAATATTGTAAATATTTGAGTGTTTTATGAATCCATGACAGCCTCTCCTGTACATAAACACCAATCATCTGCTTCTTCTAACTCCCTTCATTTGCTCTTCTTGTTCTGTTTAAGTTTAAAGCGTAAATGTTCGGTTTTTGGAGAGTCGACTTACTCGAGTGGATCATGTCGGTGTTTGGCCTTCGCTCTCTTCTGTCCTCCTCTTCCTCCGCCTGGTTTTGCTCCAGTTTTGGTTCTGGAGCTCGACGTCGGCTTCGGTTTCTCAGCGCGGACGCAGCTGCTGTGATGCTGCAGGTAGGAAACGGCCGAGGCGTGGAGTCAGAAACAAGAGGCAGGTGGGTGGAGGAAGTGAGGTAGGCGAAGAAGAGCAGCAGAACGAACCAAAAATAAGTTCAGAAAGAAGATTTTTAATTTGCTGGTGTTGATGTTCGGATTGCTGCTGAAAGAGCAAAAGGTTTTCTTTAAGTTATGCTTCATTCGCCAGAGTTTATAGAGGATTAGAAAGATAAAGAGAGCAGCGCAGAGGAAGTGAAACAATGACGTGAACGAAACCGCAAAGCATCCGTCTGAGAATAAATCCAGGAAGAAGAAGGGCTCACATGCAGAAATCGTCATGCAGCTCTTCAATCTGACTCTTTCACTTTATGTTTCTGACTCTCTAAAATGTTTCCTGCTTCAAAGCCCGGAAAAAGAACGAGGCCACGACCGTCTGTTTGGTCAAGTCAAAGTTACAAGAGCAGAAATTAAAGTGTGAATGGATTAATCAAGACGATAAAATCGACGGAACTGATACTAAAAAAATTAGAAATAAGTAACTAACTGTTAGCATCTTGACTTTTGCCAGTTTGCTTTTGGTTTGGTTGGTAAATCCTGAATCTGATGACCCAGAGAGGTCAAACAGGAACGTTCCTGTTAGCTGAATCTCCAGAAACAGAAGCGAAACCCACTGCAGGCTGATGAGAGAGTAAAGGTTTCCTGTTGGTTTGGAAGGACAGATGTTGGGGTTGGGCAATATTTGACCACAAGGCAGATCTTTAGGCTATTTATTACCACTAATCTGTTGATGCTTAAACATAGTTGGTTTTATATAAACTCAACAAGGTGTTTGGTAAAACTCTCAGTTCCTTAAATGTCTGTCTGATGCTTCATCTACGAAGTTTTATCCAAACAAAAATAAGCAGTTTTCCCAAACTTTCCTCACATTTATTACAAGTCTGGTGCGTTCAGGGCCACTCCGACCCACAGAGTGATGAACACACCGCCAATGGAGACACGCTCAGCCCCGCTGCAACAGAACCGGACATGAAAAGTCAGAATTTTATGAGAATAAAATCAAAATTGTTTTGAGAAAAAAAAACCTCATAATAAGTTGAGAATAAAGCCATGATTTTATAAGAATAAAATACTAACATTACAAGAATACAATCATTATTTTATGAGAATAATGTTATAATATTACAAGAACAGTCCAATGTTTTGTGAAAAAACTTGAAATACTACGAGAAAAAAGTCATAATATTTTAGGAATAAATACAAAATATTACAAGAATAAAATGGTGAAAATAAGGTTGAAATAATATGAAAATAAAGTCAGAATATTTTGTGAATAAAGCCTAAATATTTCGACAATGAAGTAGAAAGAATAAGAAGAAAGTCAAAATAATAGAATAAAGTCATAATTTTCAGGCAATAAAGGGTAAAATTACAATAATAAATTTTGAGAATAATATTGCAAAATAATAGTCAAAATAATACAAGAATGTTATGATATAATTTTATAATTTTATTTGTTAAATCCGCCCAGAAAACCACATCATTTCTCAGCAGAAATTAATTAAATAAATGACTAAAATCCTCCATCAAACTTTGACTTCCTGGTAAATTTATAACATTTTTTTCACAGTGAATCTCCATTCTGTGTAAATTTCACAGATTTTCCATCCCAGCTCCAGTTTCACGCCGTGACCTGTTTCCTCTGCTCTCTGTGTGACTTCGCGGTGGCGCCTGTGAGCAGGAGGAAGTTTTTCTCTCCGTGTTTTTTGGTTTCGTGCGCTGCGCTGCGTGTCCGCCCTCTTCCCTTCCCTCCCTCTTCATTTCCTCAACCCTGCTGCTTCACATCGTGAGGGGCCAGAGGTTCGGCTGCGACCCGGAGCATGACGCGTCAAGGTAAGACGGAACATTTGACCGCTTCGCAGTCCGAGAAAACGCGGCCGGTTCGGTTCTTGTCGGACTCTGGCGGCGTGGAAAACCCAAACAAGTCAGAGTCAGAACTTTAAAAATCACTCGATCTGATCAATGAAAAAGACATAATCAATCAGAGAGATATCGATCCAGGCTGTAGAGAACGAGCTTTACTGTGTTTTTCTGTTTCTGCTGATCTGAGTGTAAACTGTAAACACCTGAGGACAGGTGCGATCACGCTGGTGTTGCGTTCAAATGCCGTCGGAAACACGTTTTAGTCAATCAATTTGCGAAACTTGCGCACCGTGACTTCAATAGACAGTTTATTTAAATGTTTTTAATCAAAAACTTGTTTCGATTAAGCAATTATAACTTAAAATACTTAACTTTAAAAATAAACGCAGCTTGGTGAGGAAGTCTGGATTTCCTTCACAATAAAGGACAGAAATGTGATTTTTTTTTTTAAAAGTGTGTAAACAAAAACAACAAAAGGTGTACTTGCTGATGACGTCACAGGAGGACGTGATGTTTGAGCGGATCTGCTGGTTTTAGGTGAACCTTCAGTTATACTCAGGTTTCTGTGATTAGCTCATGTCCGGTCCAAGATGGATGCCGCCGCAGAACGATAATTACATCGATAAACAGATTAATTATGACATATTTTACCTCATTTTGCTCCCATGTTCGCTTGTATTGGGGTATTTTAAATATTTAATCTTTTAAATTAGGGGTGTCAAACCCATTTTGTACCAGAATGTTTTGATAAAACCCATAAAAAATCTGTTAAAACTTTAATAAATCGCTGCAATAAGTACTTTTTAGTATTTAATATATCTTCACATTTTAAAATTTGGTATTATAAAGATAAAAACTGCTTTGATTTGATTTGATTTGATTGACTGAGAGTCAAGAGGGCCACATAAGAAGCTTTAACGGGCCATATTTGGCCCCCGTGCCTTCAGTTTCACACGTCTTGGATAATTGTTCCGTTTTTCCAGATTTTTGTCATATTGAAAGTTTCAAATCATCATTCATATCTAAAACTAAACAACAACAAAAAAGCCTGAAGTGCAAAATCCAGTTTTCCAACGATGGATTCAGCAATTAGGTGAAGAAATGTTTCCAAACCAGCGTTGAGGTAAGATGGCGACTAAAGTCCAGAAACACTCAGACGTCCAGAAAGCATCTGGACCACAGAGGGACGATTACTCCCTCTGGTTCTGGACGCTGTGCAACCCGAACAATCTTTTTTCTTTTCTTCTTTTTTCACTTTCAGCCGTTGTTATAATGTGTAACCGTGGAAACAAGGTGTTGTTTTTACAACTGGGAGCAGCTGATTAGCATGTCAAAAGATTAAATAATATCTGAACTTTGACCTGGAGGAGTTAAGAGGAGCTTCTTGGATGCAGACAGAGAATCAGAAACATTTAGAGAGGAGCAGCGAAAGCAAAGGAAGAGGATTAGCAGAGCTAGCTAACAGCTGATGATGTCATCCTGGACTTTTTCTGTTTTATTTGGAACATCACGTCTACTGTCTGAACACTGAGCTGTTAGGAAGTCATTAGACTGTCTTCAGTCAGAGGCTTCTTCAAAATCGCTGCAATACTGACTGCTACTGGAGATCCTTCCAGCCGTCCACAACATCTGAAGAAACTCAGATTATACGAGTTATAGCAACATTTAATTACCTTTTAGGATAAATAACGTTTTTTAAATCAAAATTTGAAACAATTTTAACAACTTTGAACTCTTGAGTTTCTGAAATAACTTGAGGGCAACCGTTGCTGCCAATTGTTGCACAACTGGTTTTCCAGTTCAGAGAGCAATTAAGTTTTCATGAAAACCGACGTTTGGTTGGATAGTTTTTTATTTCCTTCATGAATGAATGAATGCAGTCCCCATTTAAAAACTGTGTAACCATGTTGTTTACATTAGTAATATAAATTACTAATGTAATTTAAGATTGCCATTTAAATGTTAAGATTTCAGCTTTTTTCTGCAGAAGTTTTGCACATTTCAGCCAAATTGCATTAAAAAGGTAAAACTTCCTTCAGAAATCATAAGTCATAAGTTCTGGAGAAATTCTTGAAACCATCTCCAGTTAGTCATGAGTAAATGTTGTTATGCAACAGTAATTTCCGTTTCACAACTTGGCATGGACCCAAACAGATCCACAGTTTGGTCCAGAACAGTTTTAAAGGCTTTCCTGTTGGTTTGTTTTTAAAAAGAGAGACGGGAATCCCGGTGAATTAGAGGTTGATTGTTGTTTTCAGTATCTTCCTGCTGGAAACTGTTTTTAAGCAGGATTTAAAAAATGCATTTCCTTTTCCTCCAACCTGCTCTGAGCTGCTGCCGGGTCTCTGCCGACCCGAGCTGCGGTTCTGAGCGGCTCGTTTGTTCTGATTCATTGCTGTTGTCTCTTTAACCCCAATCTCATTCAGTTCCTCTCAGCAAACATCAATTCTGCGAAAGAAACAACTTCTGCTTAGTTAAATTTAAGTCTTAAATGTTGATGGCTGCAGAGGCTGCTGCTGATCTGAGGAAGTGAGTTTCTTTTTTTATCCCGCTGAATAAAAAAACTGATGTTGACAAACCTAGAAATGACATTTTTCTCTGAGGTAGGAAGCAATAATCGAGTTTCTCTTATCAGCGGCTCTGATGGACGTCGGAGTCGCATTGAGCTGGAAGCCAAACAGTCGATTCATCACATTTTTTCTTCTGTTGGGATCAAATATGCAGCTTCACTATGTCAAAATAATTCAGATTTAGATTACAGACATGTGGTTACGGTGGGAGTTTCTTCTCTCAACTCTCTAATATATCACAATATCATCTGCAAACAATGTAATCCACAATGTGCAAATACAAAGTTTTACATTCAATGTGTATCACTATTATAATTATTTAGATTTTTACAGATATTTTTTCAGATTTCATGTTTTTCATGTTCCACTCTTTCCCATATTTATCTAGTTTCTAGTTTTGTCTTTTTTTTTGTGAAGTGCACAAACTTTCTAGTCACTTCCCACCGAGATTTAAGAGATTGTTTTAAGTTAAGAATTCCTTAGCATGACGAACAGGGATTTATTTGTTTCAGTAGGTAACGTCTCATTACATACGGAGTCCTGCAAGGCTCAATACCAGGACCTTTTATTCAGTACACTGCAAAAACACAAAATCTTACTAAGCTCCTACATCTTGGTAAAAGTTACTTATAAGTTAGTTTAGTCTTATTTCAAGTGTAATTAGATTTTTAAACTAGACCAGAAATACTTGGTAAGATTTTGTCTTTTTGCAGTGTATCTTTATGCTAATTTAGGTTATTACAGGAAATAAGATTATCTGTCAAATCTATGCAGATGATACACAGATTACAATGTCAGCAGCAGGCCTGACGCAATAAATAAATTAATCACATGATACATTAAAACAAAATCAATAATTTCCATTTGCTTTTATTTTCCACTTTCTACCAAGAACTGGATGATAAAAATCTTCAGTCTGATGTTTTAGTTCCAAATAACTTCTTACCACTGACAGTTTTATTTGCAGATACTTTATAATTTAATTTACTTGTTAGTTTTGGTTGTTTGTTTATTCTGAATATTTAAAATGTCTTCCAGTTCCAGTGTTTAATATTCATCAGAATTGAAAGTTTATTGATATTTAAGAACATATTCTGAAATCATTATTCCTTTGTTTCTGTTATATCACTTGAAAATGGTCAAAAACAACAATATTATCGTTTATCGCGATAACGTCTGGGACGATTTATCGTCAGTGAGACTGGTTCTGTTGGAGTGAAACTGGTTCTGTTGGAGTGAAACTGGTTCTGTTGGAGTGAAACTGGTTCTGTTGGAGTGAGACTGGTTCTGTTGGAATGAAACTGGTTCTGTTGGAATGAAACTGGTTCTGTTGGAATGAAACTGGTTCTGTTGGAATGAAACTGGTTCTGTTGGAATGAGACTGGTTCTGTTGGAATGAAACTGGTTCTGTTGGAGTGAGACTGGTTCTGTTGGAATGAAACTGGTTCTGTTGGAATGAGACTGGTTCTGTTGGAGTGAGACTGGTTCTGTTGGAGTGAGACTGGTTCTGTTGGAAATAAACTGGTTCTGTTGGAATGAAACTGGTTCTGTTGGAGTGAAACTGGTTCTGTTGGAGTGAGACTGGTTCTGTTGGAGTGAAACTGGTTCTGTTGGAATGAAACTGGTTCTGTTGGAATGAAACTGGTTCTGTTGGAGTGAGACTGGTTCTGTTGGAGTGAAACTGGTTCTGTTGGAGTGAAACTGGTTCTGTTGGAGTGAGACTGGTTCTGTTGGAATGAAACTGGTTCTGTTGGAATGAAACTGGTTCTGTTGGAGTGAGACTGGTTCTGTTGGAATGAAACTGGTTCTGTTGGAGTGAGACTGGTTCTGTTGGAATGAAACTGGTTCTGTTGGAATGAGACTGGTTCTGTTGGAGTGAGACTGGTTCTGTTGGAAATAAACTGGTTCTGTTGGAAATAAACTGGTTCTGTTGGAATGAAACTGGTTCTGTTGGAGTGAAACTGGTTCTGTTGGAATGAGACTGGATCTGTTGGAGTGAGACTGGTTCTGTTGGAGTGAGACTGGTTCTGTTGGAAATAAACTGGTTCTGTTGGAATGAAACTGGTTCTGTTGGAAATAAACTGGTTCTGTTGGAATGAAACTGGTTCTGTTGGAGTGAGACTGGTTCTGTTGGAGTGAGACTGGTTCTGTTGGAAATAAACTGGTTCTGTTGGAAATAAACTGGTTCTGTTGGAATGAAACTGGTTCTGTTGGAATGAGACTGGATCTGTTGGAGTGAAACTGGATCTGTTGGAATGAAACTGGTTCTGTTGGAGTGAGACTGGTTCTGTTGGAATGAAACTGGTTCTGTTGGAATGAGACTGGTTCTGTTGGAGTGAGACTGGTTCTTTTGGAATGAAACTGGTTCTGTTGCAATGAAACTGGTTCTGTTGGAGTGAGACTGGTTCTGTTGGAATGAAACTGGTTCTGTTGGAGTGAAACTGGTTCTGTTGGAATGAAACTGGTTCTGTTGGAGTGAAACTGGTTCTGTTGGAGTGAAACTGGTTCTGTTGGAATGAGACTGGTTCTGTTGGAGTGAAACTGGTTCTGTTGGAATGAAACTGGTTCTGTTGGAATGAAACTGGTTCTGTTGGAGTGAGACTGGTTCTGTTGGAGTGAGACTGGTTCTGTTGGAAATAAACTGGTTCTGTTGGAGTGAGACTGGTTCTGTTGGAGTGAGACTGGTTCTGTTGGAAATAAACTGGTTCTGTTGGAATGAAACTGGTTCTGTTGGAGTGAAACTGGTTCTGTTGGAGTGAAACTGGTTCTGTTGGAGTGAGACTGGTTCTGTTGGAATGAAACTGGTTCTGTTGGAATGAAACTGGTTCTGTTGGAGTGAGACTGGTTCTGTTGGAATGAAACTGGTTCTGTTGGAGTGAAACTGGATCTGTTGGAGTGAAACTGGTTCTGTTGGAAATAAACTGGTTGTGTTGGAGTGAGACTGGTTCTGTTGGAAATAAACTGGTTCTGTTGGAATGAAACTGGTTCTGTTGGAGTGAAACTGGTTCTGTTGGAGTGAAACTGGTTCTGTTGGAGTGAGACTGGTTCTGTTGGAATGAAACTGGTTCTGTTGGAATGAAACTGGTTCTGTTGGAGTGAAACTGGTTCTGTTGGAGTGAAACTGGTTCTGTTGGAGTGAGACTGGTTCTGTTGGAATGAAACTGGTTCTGTTGGAATGAAACTGGTTCTGTTGGAGTGAGACTGGTTCTGTTGGAATGAAACTGGTTCTGTTGGAGTGAAACTGGATCTGTTGGAGTGAAACTGGTTCTGTTGGAAATAAACTGGTTGTGTTGGAGTGAGACTGGTTCTGTTGGAATGAGACCGGTTCTGTTGGAGTGAGAGGAAATCTCATGACCTTTGACCCCCCCAGGATGTGGTTGAACATTTTCACATGTTTAAGGAGGAAACCTGTCACCAGCTGATTGTGGCTCAGGGGAACCAGTGACCACATTAGTGAGGTTTATTTTCTCAGGGACATTTTGCAGCTTTGAAGCCAAAATGGAGGAATTTCAAGATTAAAAACTGACCTGATTTTTGAGGGACAATAGATGAAAAATGGCTGATTGTCCAATTCTGGTGCATTTAGAGCAGTTTTAGTTAATGTGCTTTGGTCTCAATTTGCCCTTTTTATGAAGGATTAATTAGTTTACAGACTTCTGTCTCCATTATTTGTTGTTTTTCATGTTATTTTGGATATTTAAAATGTCTTCTAGTTCCAGTGTTAAATGTTTGTTAGAATATAAAGTTTATTGATCTTTGAGAGGATCTGATTGCATAGAGAGCCGTTGTAGATGGAAAAAAATAATAATTTTTGTCAAAAAACTGATATTTTAACATGAATCTACAAAATATTCTAGACAAAAATAGGAAAAACTCAAAGATTTGTTACAAAAAAATCTGAAATTGTGAGACTAATCTCAGTAATTTATCAGGAAATTTAGTAGTTTGAAAAGTTGAACATTTTCTCAAAAATTTCAGAAATTTTCTGAAATTTTTGAGAAAAAACTTCAAGTTAAAAAAAAAACTTTTTCTAAAAAACATTCTGGAAATAATCTCAACCCTCAATAACTTCTGGGAGTTTTTACCATCCAGTAAAATTTATGGTGACAGATCAACAGTCGTGATTGTTTGTAATATTTGACGATATTTTTGTTTCACATTTTCTAGAAAGGTTCGTGAATTTTCTCCAAAAATGTGACTGTTTTTGAGGAAATTGTTAAAAATCGAAGCAGATTAACGTCCCACTTCTAGTAGCTGCGTTTGTCCAGAACACAGACGGAAGTGAGAACCGGTCCAGAAACTGAAACCCAATACGGACCGGGTCGACTTTTAAGCAAAACGTCTAGAGTTCTGGTTCAGGAACCGGGTTCTGTTTCTTCCTTTTCTCTCTGTGTGCAGAACTATTTCCTCTCAAAGGCTTTTCTGGTCTCTCCGACCCGGTTCTATGAATGAATGACCCATTTGTCTCGCTTTTGTGGAACTAATTTTGGAGGAACAAGTTTCAGTGAAAGTGAGCAGCACAATTCACAGCAGCTGGTTACAAACTAACAAAATCAATTTCAATTTATGTACAAATAATAGAAAATAAATTCTGTAAAATCTGTTTATTCTCCAACTGGTAACAAGTTTTCTTTCTAAGGAAACTCACTCATTAATTTGGAGGTTTGTTCTTCCTCCCAAGCAAGCATGTGGCGACAGTGGACGTGGTTTTCAAAGAATTTTTAAAAATTAAATCTGAGAAAGTTTAATATGAATTTCAGACTGAAATTTTTTAAAATTTTGCAGCTGCAAGAAATCTTTTATTGTGAATATTTCTACCATTTTCATCGTTTTTCCCTGTTTCTGTTTTCAAAATACCATGTAAACGTCACTTTTTAAAAGTCTTCCTTTAGATTTTCACTTGAATTTTGAGCTGGGCTTTGACTAGGCCACTCTAACGCATGGATATGCTTTAATTTAAGACATTTAATTTATCTCTGGCTGTAAATGTAAAATATTTTTCCAGAAACGATGCGTTTTTAGGCCAGTTCTGACGTTTAAAGTCACTGCTGTTGCATTTCCTCTCAGCCCAGCTGCGTCCCTTCGCGGCGTAGCGCCATGGACTGACGGACAGATGCTGCAGGTGGAGCCAGAATGAGTGCCGATCCGCTACTGCAGGAGACGCTGATCAAGCGTTCGCAGCAGAAGAAAAGGACGTCGCCGCTGAACTACAAGGAGCGAGTGTTTGTCCTCACCAAGACCAGGCTGACGTACTACGAAGGGAAACCAGAGGTTGTAATGTTTTCCTTCTTTTTTTATTTAAAAACAACAACATGGTGGCATCTCAGCTTTACACTCAAACACAGGATTTCAGTTTGAATAGAAATCTGGGTAACATATCGCTGGACCTGTCGCAGTAAGAAATAAATTAATTAATCGCATGAGAAATTTAAATGGAATCAATCATTTCCATTTCCATGATTTATTGCTTCTTTCTACAAAAAACTGAATTATAAAAAAAAGTCTTCAGTCTGGTGATTTGGTCTCAACTAACTTCTTTTTTTTTTAAAGGACAATTTTCTTTGTTTGTTTACTTTGGATATTTAAAATGTCTTCCAGTTCCAGTGTTACATTTTCATTACAGTTTAAAGTTTATTCCTTTTTTACTATCCCATCACTATTACATTACTTGGAAATGGTGTCAAAACAACAATAATATCGTTTATTCGTAATAACTTCTGGGACAATTTATCGTCCAGTAAACTTTGTTATCATGACAGGCCTACATGTAGCCTGTACACTGCAAAAACACAACGTCTTACCAAGTATTTTTGGTCTAGTTTTTAGTGCAAATATCATCCTGCACTTAAAAAAAGCCAAAACTAAATTAAAAGTATTTTTTCAGAAAGAAATTGGAGCTTTTGAAGTAAAATAATTCCTTAATATTGATGGAAAATTACTATTTCTTTCTGAAAAGTTACTTTTAAGTTAGTTTTGTCTTTAGATATTTCAAGTAGAAGCCAGATAAATTTACTTGGTAAGAATTTGTGTTGTTTTCAGTGTATCTACAGTGTTTCTCATCAAGCAAATGCACTTCAAAATGTTGGTCAATGTTTCATTTACTGCTGGGTTTTAGTCTCGATTTAAAGACACTCGGTGTTTTGACTGTTTTGCCGTTTTCTGGACGTTTCTTCCAGATTTGTGGTTTGTTGAGACACATTTGTGAAGATGTGTGAAGCTGAATGCTGATCCTCCATATCTGGTTCTGGTTCTGGGGATGCAGAGCAGAACCAGAACCAGAACCTGAGAGGTCTGGAAGGTGATAGAAGACTGATTTTATAATCGTCTTTATGTGTTTCTGAAGATTCAGCTTCAACTTTACTATTATTTTAACCCTTAATCTAATACAAAACCATACAAAAATTATTCATGTAGATTTAAAAGGATTCCATTTTTATCTAAACATTTTATTTTACTGTACATTAGTGACAGCTACAGTTTGGTTTGAAAGAAATCCAGTTTTACGCCCACATGTCTCTACAGTGAGGCGTCAAAAACTGTTCTAGAGGAAATGACAGTTTTTTTTAGGTATCATCATCAAGTTAAAAAAAGAAAGAAATGAAACAAACGTTTGCTCATTACTCATCTGATAAACTCAAGCTCAGAAACCAAAGTGTCTGTCGACTGACAGTGACATGTTGTTGTGAAGAAACAGCAAAAGCATTTCTGACGCATTTTTTTCCATCAACAGAAGAAGTTCAAGAGGGGCTCGGTGGAGCTGAGCCGCATCAAATGTGTGGAAATCGTGAAGATTGGAGGTGGGAATATCCCCTGCCAGAACAAATACCCGTTCCAGGTAAAACAAAAACACGCAGCGTCGCTGCATTCTGCTAAAACACGGAGAAAACTGATGTTCTCATCGCGTTAGGAGATGAAAAGGCGTCACGTGTCTGCGCCGAGATAACAATCAGAGAAAACCTGCCGCTGGCAGAGCCGAGCTGCAGCTGCTTTAACCTGCAGATCAGCGTTTCGGCTCTCTGAAGAGAGGAGCTGCAGTTACTCCCACACACTTCTTACCTACAAACGTCCTTTTTCCATCCTTCACTGCTTCCCGGTCAGACCAACCGACCGTAAACATGTTAAACTTTAACTGGATTTATCATTTTAACCTTTATTTTCCCAGTTTGTTGCCGAGTCGCTTTCTCCAGGATTTTTATCTCGTTACTGAATCACATTAATCTGCTTTCTAACCCTAAAACATTCCATAAATGAAAGAATGACTTTTAACGTTTAAACTGTTTTTAGAAGTTTTTATTTTAAAAATTAGCTATAATAATTTACACATCTCTTTCCAACATGAAGTCTGACTACTGTAGTTGTTCAAAGTATTGCATGTTTAGTTTATTGCTGAACATTTTTAGGCCTTTTCCGGTCAAGACTTGATGATTTGGACCAAACGTTTGGACCAACAGATTCACCACATCTCATCAAATCTTCCTGAATGTTTCTGTGTTTGTGTCCAGGTTGTGTACGATACCAACACGCTGTATGTTTTCGCTCCCAGTCAGAAGAGCAGAACTCTGTGGGTCCTGATGCTCAAAAATGGTGGGTCAAATAAAAACAAGAACCAGTCAAACTGAAAGTTTAGCAGACGAGTCATGAGAAAAACCAAGATGGCCGCCTCCAGTGGTTTAGAACCACTGGAGGATGCCGGGGGGTAAAGGTTCCCTGGAAAAGTCTGGAAGTTGATTCAAGTGTTTTCCAGGTTTGGATAAAGAAAGAAAATTCACTGTTTCATCCATCAGTTTGTTTCCCATCGGCTGTCATCAGCACTTCTGTAAGACTGGATTTTTCTGCAGAATTTAACTCCAAATCATTGATGAAAATTTAACATTTTCATGGATTTTTTTTCCTGTAGATTTTATCTGAGATATTTGATCAATTAAATAATCTGCCAGGCTGCTGTTGGAAATCAGAAATGGGTTTGAAGAGGAATTATTGTGCAAAATTCACATCTTTGTTCCCTTTTGGTCTCATCTGCTTCTAAAAACACTTAAAACGAAAATCACCTCGCTGTTTTAAGCAGCAAGTTAATTATTTTTATTTCACTTATTTATATTTATTCATATTTAAAATACATCACATTTATGTATACATATATTTTTAAAAAAAATAAATGTAACATCTGTTATCGGTCATCTTGGACGGTTTAGCTTGTTTACTAATAATTAATTTCCCCTTTGGGGATCAATAAAGTAAATTCAATTCTATTGTATTTTTTCATTTTTTGGTGTTTGGAAGATTAACCGTTACCTAGCAACCCCAGCAGAATTCCACTCGTAACCTAGCAACCTAAGCGGAACTCCAGCACGCTTGGTCAGCTGTACATTGGCTGGTGGAAAAGACAAAGTGTTTTGTTGTTGACTTGCCATCCAGAAGCCGTAACTGTTCATCTGTTTGCAGCCATTTTAAGGTGGAAGTGTAAATTTGGAGTTTGGGGGGCGTGGCCAGCAGCAGCTTCCTTTGATTTAAAGTGACAAGACACCTTAAAGAAGCTCTTTCTAAATGATATATTACAAAATATAAATGTTCATGTTTTGTATAGGCCGTAGAGCTATTCTAAAAAAGAAAGTACAAAATCTTACCAGGTACTTTTGGTTTGTTAGGAAGCATAGTGGGTCACCTTTAATCTCCCTGGTGTTGGACAGTAATGGACGCCGTTGTTCTGCAGCTACTGGACCGGATGAGGTTCTGTTTACCTCCATAATGTTTCTGTTTGATCACGTTCTGATGGTCATGGCGTTGAGGGCAGATACTCTGATGTTACCCTGAAACGTTTTCACACTTTGAGCCGCACTCTGGGACCGGTTCCTCTGCAGCCCCCTCTGTTTCCACTGCGCTGTCGCTTTTTCTTTTTTTTTTAGCTCAAAGCGCTCACTTGGCAGGAAGTGGACCGTCTGTCTGCAGACTGATCTGGTTTGATTTTTTAACACAGATCCACTGCAGTCGGTCAATTTATCCGTTTTGACATCAAACACTAAGCATAAAACTAAATTTATACCTACTTAATTTGATCACATAAAGGCAAAAAATTATTAATACAGCAGAAAAATCCTATATTATTCTTAATTTCTCCTTCATGTCTTCTTTTTGTTCTTCTTGCTGCTTCCAGAGATCCAACACAACGCAGGCGTGCTGCTGAAGTTTCACCCCCAGTTCTGGCTGGAGGGCCTCTGGCTCTGCTGTCGCCAGGCAGGCAAACAGGCGCCGGGCTGCGAGGAGTACAACCTGCTGGGAGACAGTAAGCCCCGCCTCCTGGCTTCCTGTTCAGGGTGACGCGGCGTCATCAATCAGTCATTTAATTTAGTCAACTGTGCTGCAATTTTATGCATATCCACAGAAAGTTGAGAGGATGGAAAAATGTTACATAAGTGTAACATTTAGAGCTTCTTGAGAACCATTCGGCTCGAGGTCAAAGGTCACAGTGATCCGGCCAAGAAAGACGAAACAGAAACGTTGAAACTTTCTGCTTCACTGACGGTTTCTGTTCCTCTTCCTCTAGTTTCCAGAAAACCTTTGCCTCCGATTCCTGAACAGGAAAACACGGTGAGTAAACAAAACGAGCAGCAGCAGCCGATGAATCAGAGACGCTGACGCAAACTCTCCGTCCTGCTGTCCGTCAGCGCCGGCCCCGACCTCCTCCGGTCCCGCAGGACGAAGACGAGGAGGATGACGAGGAGGAGGAGGAGGTGGTGGTGGCCCTCTACGACTTCCCAGGGATGGAGCCACACGACCTGAAGCTGGTCTGCGGCGGAGAATACGTCATCCTGGAGAAATGTGACGTCAACTGGTTCAGGGCGCGCAACGAGTACGGGTGAGAGGTCACACACTGGAGCAGAGGTCACGCAAAGCATGTTAACTGTCCGCCATTTTGGCTCTGTGAGCCAAAATCATCAGCAATCCGGGGTCATATTTTTCCAGTTAAAAAATCTAAATATTTTTACTGTAAATCTTTATCGACCGGTCGATCGTGGGAAGGTTCTGAGTCGATCTCGGCAACAGGTGACGAACTGAACGAAACCAGGATGTAAAGACCAGAACTTCCTCTTCTGACAGGCTTATCAAAATATCCACTAAGATCCTAAATGTTTGTAGCTTCATTAAAGAATAATAATAAAAAAAAAATCAACAAAACATGTTAAAATGAATAATCTCAGTAAAGTAATTCAGTGTGTTTCGGTTCCATTAATAAAAAACAAAAAAAAAGCGACTCAAAGACCGACTGACTGGCAGAGCAGGAGTTTAAATGAGCTGATCAACCTCCGCTGTGATCACTGATTAATAATCGATAAATAAATATCAAGCCTGGAAACTTGATATCGTAACGGACTGAATGTTATGTTTTTAACGTAATCTTTGCTCGTCTTGCGGGGCGTAGGCGGTTGCCACGGTAACAGTTGTGCTTAAACTACAAAGAGAGAGAGTAAAAAGGTAGGAGTGGTTTTGAGTTGATCACCTGTTCAGGTTATTTTACCTTTGTTTACCTTTGCTGTGGCTCATTACAGCCGCTGTAGTTTCTAAACGTTGGACTAATTACCTCGTTCATTTGTGAGTTTACGTCATTCACAACAAACATCACATAGAACAAATATATTTCATTAAGTTTTAACAAACAAACCAAATTTCAGATCTACCATAACTGACTGACACCTGCTGGCCTCAGGTTTGCAACCAGCTTGTGACTGAGAAACCAGTAACCTCCTCCCAGTGTCAGAATCTCACTGAGGAAGAAACTGCATTAGGTTTTCTATCACTTTATCATTTCTGCTATAACTGATGTATATTCTCATATAAAATAAGTCAATAGAGTTTAATTTACAGTTTTTATGTCTTCGTGTCATGAGGAAGATCTCAGCCAGCTGGTTAGAGAAAAAGTAGATCTTGGTCTCAAAAAGTTTGGGCGCCCCTGATTTAGGCCATCTACACCAAGCATGATATATTTATAAACTATAAAAAATGTGCATGTTTGATGATCTAAAAGTATCTTAGCGAAGTAGCTCATGTCACGAATATACTTCCTGTCACATTATCCCTTGACAAATTTAATTTCGTACTTATTTGTGCTCATAGTTTGTGTTACAGTAGGGATGGTAATGGAAAGTAAACTCTGGAGCACCTTAAATATTTAAGTGCTTTACACTAACATGCTCTACTGCTGACCCAAGCTAGTCAATGTAAAACTAGAACATTGTTGTTATGGATGCAGATGATGAAATCTACCTGGTTTTCACCAAAAGGTCAGAACCAGGTGTTTTTGCACTGCAAAACCACAAACTCTTACCTAGTAATTTTGTCTAGTTTTAAGTGAAATATCTTACTACACTTTTCAGTAAGATATAGAAAGCTTGTTCTAAATCAATAATTCATTAATATTGATTAAAAGCAAGTAGTTTCACAGGCAGATTATTTCACTTATGATAAAACATTTTTACTAGTGAAACGAGACATTTTGATCAATATTAAGGAATTATTGATTTAAAACAAGCTCCTTTATCTTGCTGAAAAGCTACTTATAAGTTAGTTTTGTCTCATTTCATATTTGCAATAGAAATTAGACCAAAAATATATGGCAAGGTTTTATGTTTTTGCAGTGTATTGTCTCAATGTACAGAGCTGGACGCCTCGGTAGGAAAGGTGGTTAAATTAATCCAATTTTCAGTTAAATATGTAAAAAAAATTACTTTGTGCAGAATAAAGTAGATTGTTTTCCCACTGTTTGTACTTTTTAAACTAGATATTTTGGGTTTGTTCTTCAGGGAGGAAGGCTACATCCCGAGTAACTACGTGACGGAGAAAACGTCTGGGAACCTGGTGGAGTTCGCGTAAGTGGCTTAATTATTTCCTAGTTCAAAGTTGAAACCTGCTGCTGATTTCATCTAAATGTCTGCAGGTTTCATCAGTCATTAACTTTATTAACTCGCACTGATCATAAATTTAGTGAAAGGGAGATCGACTAAGAAGATTGTGTTTATTTAATGAATGTAAAAGTTCACGTTAATGTCTGTTGCTACTTAAACTGAAACTTATTTTTATTTCCAGCTGATGTAGAAGTAACAGCAGGAGTGCCAAGAGTTTTTTTATATGTGGTTTTTGTTCAAATTTATTAACATTATGAGAGAGCATTTTTCCTCTCATCCTAAACATTTTTCTTACATTTTTAGTGTGAATTTATTTTATTAACTGATCAGGATAAAACCAAGAGATGCTATAAAAACAATATTTTGCTTCTACTTTTCACCCAATATTTAAAGTTTTAGGTTTGGCCCTTCACAATGAAAGCTTGAAGAGACAAAAACAAGGTTAGCAATAACTTTGTTTGCAAATAATTCAGTATTGGATAGTAGTAGAAGAAGAAAGACAGGTAAAGCGGTGAGTTTGTCCAGTAGTTAAATCTGAAGCAGAGTAGCTACAGAGCTAGCCCAAGATAAGCTAACTCTCTCATACCTCCTGCTTGTTGCTAAAACGTTTTTCTCTTTTATATGTATAAGTAGGAACCATAGTTGCCTGCAAACACTTTAGTTATCCTCTAAAAACTCTTATAATGGCTTATTTTAATATTTAAAACACCAGATACACCTTGATAAGCAGTAATACAGGCAGTAGAAACCATTAGCGCTAACGCAGAAGCTAACGTTTACGGTTTATTTCATTTCCGCTCTTCGAGGATTCAGCCAATCAGAGCCAGGTAAAAAGCAAATGCAGCTCCTTGATTGGCTGGTTTACTAAGTCCAGCCAATAAGGCGTCAGGTAGCATTTCTGCTAAATATTTCAGATTTCCAAGTTGGATTTTCTTTCAAATCTTTTAGATTTGCTGCAAGAATTTGCAAACAAGTGATTTATTTACAAATAAAATGTGTTGGGTTTTTTTTGCTGTCCAGTTTCGTAAATCTCAGGTTGATTTTTTTTAAGACACAGCGCAGCTAAATGACTAATGTGCTTTTAATGCGCTAGTTTTACTGTAAAGGCTACAAATATGAACCTAAACCAACTTCACCTGCAGTTGTTTTTGTTTCACAAGAACCTAACACTTATTTTGATTTTGTCATGCATTTAAAAAAAGATAAAAGTCACATTTAGGTTGACATTTATTACAAAATATAAGGTAATCTCTCAGATTACGTGGTAAAAGTGATAAAAGTCTTATAACGTTTGTTTCAGATGGTACAGTAAAGGAGTAAACAGGAACATGGCTGAGGAGCTGCTGAGGATGGAGGTCAGTGTTTATTATTATTTATTTTTTGCTTCTTTACTTTTATCAAACGTAAACCTTCATAATCTGACTGATTCAAACGCAGAAGCTTTGATTTAAATCTCATCAGTTAAATATCAATCATTTTATCTGTAAAGGAAAAATAACCAATATTTTTGGTTTGTTTGTGTTTGTCGCCCCCTGCAGGACAAAGAAGGAGCCTTCATTGTGAGAGACTCCAGCCATCCGTCGACATACACCGTCTCTCTTTACACCAAAGCAGGATCTGGGTAATAATCCTGTTAGCCTTGATTTTACTTTTTAAATAACTGGTTTCTGCTGGTTTTGTCCGTTTTAGATTCTTGACAAAACTTCTGTTTTAATTCATTTAATTAATATTTAGCTTTTTAGATATATTTAAACCCCTGATTTGACTGGAAATCAGGGGTTTCCAAGCTGGCTCTTGGATTTAGGCCATTTTTAAAATTTAAATTAAATATGTTAATTAAACCAAACCTCAGTTGTGTTGAGTAAAGAAGTTTTGCCTTGACCAGTTCAATATTTCAACCATTTTTCTTTACAACATAGCCGAAGTTTAGTTATATTGGACAAAAAACATCTGTGAACACCAATGTCTACCTCAGATTCCCAGCTGTAGTTATGTTTGGACTAGGCCACTATAACACATAGCAATAGATGTGCAGTGATAGTTTTCCTCCTTACCTTGTGTTTTGCTTACAGACCAAAAGGTCCAGTTCAGTTTAACATGGATTTGTTCCTATTCCTCCCTCTGATCTGCTGTTTTGTTGTGTTTTGTAGGGAAGGAGGTCCAATGATTAAACATTATCACATTAAAGAGACGCAATGCACGCCCAAAAAGTTTTACCTGGCTGAGAAACACCTGTTCAGCTCCATCCCTGAACTCATCGAGTACCACAGCCACAACGGAGCCGGTAACAGAAAACCCAGCAGAATGGAGCTTAGCCGATGCTAACCTATGTTATCGCTATGTAAACCCATGCTATGCTAACCAATACTAAACACAAACATTACATCTAAGCTTTATGTTTAATTATTTTCTTTCTTTGAAAAGCTGTTTAATCAAACTCAAAGTTTTAACACAATCTGGCGTGAGATACAGAGAGGATTTAATTCTCTACAGGGCAGCATCATGTAAAATTGACTTTTTTTTAGCTTTACATCATATAACATTATTCCCTTGATTCTTTCATGACTGCTTGAGAAATCCTTCAATCTCCATGGCAACAAGTCAGCTGTGCTAAATGCCTGGGTGGACGTAGCTTATAAAATGGCACAATGTGGCTGGAAAATACTAATTTTTGCCCCTTTAAATATTTGAATAGCAGATAATTTATGTGTGAATTTGTTCTTCTTCAGGTCTTGCAGCCAGGCTCAGATATCCTGTAGGAAAGCAGGACAAGTCAGGTCCATCGACGGCGGGCTTCAGCTACGGTGAGTAGCACCGCCAGATTATTTTTAATCTTTCTAAAGCCCTGAAGGCCTTTACGTCGGACTTTAGTTGACATATTTTACAGTATTTTTACCTTCACCTGCTCTTCGTCTAACCCTGGATCTGTTGTATCTGCAGAAATGTGGGAGATCAAACCGAGCGAGTTGACCTTCATGAAGGAGCTGGGCAGCGGTCAGTACGGCCAAGTCAGGCTCGGCATGTGGAGGTCGCAGCACAAGGTGGCCATCAAGACCATCAAGGAGGGCGCCATGTACGAGGAGGACTTCATCGAAGAGGCCAAACTCATGATGTAAGGACCAGAAAACGAACAAAACTAGAATTACTAGAGTGGTGTACTCTTAAATTGTCGCCATCTAGTGATTAGTGAAAGGTACTGCAACTAAAAACATTTTTAATAATCAGATTTGTTAAAAAAAACAAAACTGATTTGAGTTGGGTTGGAAACATGTTTCCAGTGTTTTCCAAAGTGGGTGGGAAAATAAATTTTGCTTAATGGAAATGTCATTTCTTTTTCTAAAATGTTTTTGCGCTATGATGAAGTGTTTTTTAAGTCAAAATTGGTTTATTTTGCTACCCTTCAATGGAAATGCCTTTTTCGCATCATACAAGTCAAAAGATCAACAACCTGATGTTACTACTGGCGGAAACCACGAAAAAGACAACAGGAAGTAGTTGGAACATGCAGTGGCATGTTTTTAATGACATGACATGATTTAAACACTTGTGTGATTTTAATTTTGTCTCTTATTTAACAGAAACACAGCAATTCCGAAATAGTGGTTTTTTTACGTTAGCGGAATATCGACAAAGTTGTAACGGAAATGCAGCCACTCAGCGTAACTTCCTTCTTTTCAAAATGTAAACAACGATGGAGTAGTCTCAGATTTTAGCAATTGTAGCATTTGTCCATCTTTGGTAAAAGACTCCAAGTCATTTCTCCCACTGGCGCTAGACTAGTGTGTTTGTTTTGGTTGTATTTACCCAGAATGCCCTGTGCTGTAGCCCACTTCCTGCTTGTGGAGCGGGCTCTGGTTCGCTTGGTGTTCACATATGGATTTGAAATGAACCAGAGTTCACTTCAGCTAAACCGAGACAGAGATTTTAAGTGGACCAGAGTTTGTATCGGAGGCCATTTGCGCTTCCACAGACGATTGAACTGAATGCTCTTGGTTCAATTAGAGCAGACTAACGAGGGTGAATGTGAATGAACACAAAAGCCTGGATTTTCTCATGACGGTCCGGTCATTCTCTTGCCGTCTCTCCAGGAAGTTGTCCCATCCCAAGCTGGTGCAGCTGTACGGCGTCTGCAGCCAGCAGAGGCCCATCTACATCGTCACAGAGTTCATGCAGCAGGGCTGCATGGTGAACTACCTGAGGCAGCGGCGCGGCAGCTTCAGCCTCGGGTCGCTGCTCGATATGTGCCTGGACGTCTGCGAGGGCATGGAGTACCTGGAGGCAAACAGCTTCATCCACAGAGACCTGGTACGTCTCTTCACTGGTTCTGACTGGGGCTTTGCAACCACTGCTGCTGGTTCATTTATGAGCTGTTTGTCTTGTGAAGGCGGCCAGGAACTGCCTGATGAACGACGCTATGGTGGTGAAGGTTTCTGACTTCGGCATGGCCAGGTATGACTCTATATTCTGATTATTTTCATATCACTCAAACAAATCCGCGGCCATTAAACGCTCCTCTTGCAGATACGTCTTGGACAACCAGTACACCAGCACCAAAGGCGCCAAGTTTCCTGTGAAGTGGTCTCCGCCTGAGGTCTTTAACTACTGCAAGTTCAGCAGCAAGTCGGACGTCTGGTCGTACGGTGAGGGTGTTCAAACCGCATAGCAACACATTTACACATCAACACCCAAACAGAGCTGAGAAACTCACTCTTAAATGAGTCAACGTTAATTGTGCTAACTCTAAAACGATAAACCAACATGGTATTTAGAGGAAGCTAATGCTAAAGCTAGCGTAAGCTATTGCTAGACTAGCAGAAGCTAAGTGTTTTATTAGCAGATGAGCGATGGTGTTCCCAACACTGTTTTCCAGATTATTTTATTATCAGACAAACTAAACCTGGAAAAATACAACAAAAGCATTGGGTTGGGTTGGTTCTGATCATTATTTGAAAACAGATTTTTATTTTTTTTTACATATCTACGTTGTCTGATGTTAAAACTTCTTTGATGAGTTAAAACAAGAACATTTATTTGAAGACATTAACATGCTTGTGTTTGTGTGTGTCCAGGCGTGCTGATGTGGGAGGTGTTCACAGAGGGCCAAATGCCCTTCGACCAAAGTCTCAATCACGAAGTGGTTGCCATGGTAACCAACGGCCATCGGCTGTTCCGGCCCAAGATGGCCACGGCCGCCCTGTACGACATCATGCAGCTCTGTTGGAACAACGTAAGTGGAAGGAATTAAAACTGAAGATATTTGCTTTTTCAGCCTTTTTCTGTGACATTTTACGGCTTCGCTGATTTCAGGCCCTGATTCCATTTTGCAGAGCAAACGGCACAAATTACATGCTGGGATTTTTCACTTGGCACATTCCTTTGGAGAAAATTTTAACATGGAGTTAACAAAAACAATATGTATTAAAGTAAATAATCTGATATATTTTTAGTTTAAAAATAATCTAAAAAGAAATTCTGACTATTGTCAATAAGAAGATTACATAATGACAGAAGTGGGACGAGGTTTTATGTTTAACTGCCTTTTTATTGAATATACTTTTTACAATATGTATAGCAATCCTGTCTGTCAATGGTATTAATTGCATAATTTTTGTTTTTATGGACTGCAGATGGAAATTAGCACTAATATTTTCATATGTTTAATAATAAAAGGTCTTATTTACAGAGTTATGGTTATTCGTTACTGAATGTGTAGCGCCATCTGGTGGACAGTTCTGTTATTTCAATCCTTAACTTTGAATTAAAACAGCAACAAGAGACTTATTTTACTGTTGTAGATAAAAGGAATTTATTTTGGTTTTTTAGCCAGAACAGAAATGTATTTATTTCCTTTACAACATTCCTGTTTTCTGTTTTGTAAAACTATCGATGTAGTAAGTAAATATTGTTAAAACTTCCACCTACGTTAACTGGACTGTAAATATTTCACACTGCAATAATCTCCTATTTTTGCCGAAAAGTTACCTGTAAGTTAACATTTCAAGAGTACTGAGATATTTGCACTAGAAACTAGATAAAAAATACTTGGCAAAGTTTTGGGCTCCATTTTGGCGTTTGTTCCACAGAGCAACACAGTTACTTTATTGTTGTATAAAATGAGGTTGGAAAAAACATACCGGCCCTTTAAGAGTTCCAGATTCTGCTCTGTTTTTCTGGAGGAAGTTTCTGAAGTTTTATTTTTCTCCCTGCAGAGACCGGAGGAGCGTCCATCTTTCTCTGAGCTTTGCCTGAAGCTCTCAGACGTTTTGGAGGACGACGGTTTTTCTTCATCCTGACCATCCAGGCTCCTCCTCATCCTTGCTGGAGACGCACCCTGCTGTCGTAACCTTTCTAACGGCTCTGTGGTGTATATATTTATATTTTAAAACCACAAACGGAAGGACAGCATTCTGCACAGTAACGCTGCTTAACGCGATGAAGCGTCGAGGAACCGACCACATCTGCTTATCAGCCGCTGAACCCGATTCAGGACGGCGAACAGGAACTGAGCGACGCTCGCGGACTGTGGAGGTTTAGCCAGGTGTCTCAACATGTTGGGTGGAAATAAATAGTTTTTACTAAGCTTCCTTTCTTCTACTTGTTGGAGTTCTTACTGAAAGTAAAGAAACTCACAAGTCGAGGGTGTGGTTTAACCGCAGCACAGACTGATTTTTATATCACTTAGGTCAAACCTAAAAACAACATCAAACTAATTTTTGCATTTTTAACTAAATGAATTTTGTGGCCTGACTGTAGTTTAAACTCTCCAGTTTTTGACATTTTGTTTGGGATAAAAAAAGTTTTAAACTTTTTAGACTTTTTTTTTAAAGCGACATATTGTTGCTAATCACACATTGTTTCAACATATTGTGGTTTGTAGCATGTTTATAACACTGTTTACAACAGTGTTATAAACAATATATTAACGACAATAAGTTGTAAACCATCAATATGTTGCTTTACATTGTTGCTTTATAACATTTTTAACATAGTTACATTGTTTATAACAGGTTAAACTGCAACAATATTGCTGTTAACATTGTTTTACAATAACAGTATGTCGCTTTGTTACAATCTTGCTTTGTAATATATTGTTTATAACATTGTAACAACTTACTGTTTATAACTATAGATTGTTGCTATACAGCAGAATATCAACAATGTTTTGTTACAATATGTAAAAAAAACTAACTTTTTAGACTTTTGTTAAAGTGACATGTTGCTAATCACAAATTGTTTCAGTATATTGTTTATAAAGTGGTTTTAACGGTATAACACAGTTATACTTTATAACAACAACTTTATCAAATATGTTGCTGATAACACGTTATTGTTCTCAACAATATGTAGTTACAAAGCAACATAACGCGCCGTTTCCACAGTCAGTGATGCTTTGGGTCTCATCTGCTGTTCATGCAGTAATTCATGCAAAGGAGCCCCAACCCAGAGCAGTTTCTTACTGCTCTACTTGCACTGAATGTGAAATAATGGTTTTTATTATCCTTACGCCATAAAACCTCAAAACTAACCTACGAGTTTCAACTTTATGAATGTACTTAACTGAAATAAATTAACTTTTTTTAACAGACTCCCAAAGCATTTCAGTGTGTTTGTTTATCATCGTTGCCATGGTAACAGTGCCAGGTCGACCTCAGCGGTTAGACATGGGCTAAATCCAGACCGATGAACACATCCGTTACCCAGAGACTGCATATAAATACAAACTTTATATTTTCTCCTCTACGGAGTCTCATTTGGGACATTTCTTTGACGTTTGGACCAACAACGTTTCACCAGACGGTCGGGGAAAATTACAAACACGAGACATGCAGCAGGTTTCAGAGAAAACTAAAGTTAATTTCCAGGTATCTCAAACATCCGACCACTCACTCTGTCATGCGAGTGAGCCACGACTTCCTGTCATGTTTTAGGAACTCAGATTTATTTCTTCATTAAAGGGAACAGAGACATCGTTACACATTCTGGTAAAAAGCGGTGAGTTATGTGTTGCTTTTTCAACTGAAAACACGGTGAATATGCTCAGATAATATTTACAACTTTATAAATTCAATATCTCAATTCAAGATTTTCAGTTTGTAGTTTTAATTACTTTGTCATCCCAACATACTTTTGGAAACTAAGCTAAATAGTCTAGCTTTGTTTAAAGTTTACCGCAGAAACATAAAATTGAACTTCTCAGCTAGATATAGGAGCTTGTTCAAGTCCGTAATTCTTTAATATTTTTTTGAAGTACTTCCGCTGGCAGATTATTTCACCTGTAACATGCGAAAAATGTATTATAGGGAAAAACTCTACCAGTGGAATTAATACTTTTTCAACAATATTAAGGAAATATTGACTTAAACAAGAGGGATTATGCGGTTAGCTATGCGGTTAGCATAGCTACTGTGCCAACAAATAATCCCGCATAGCTAACCGCATAGCTACTGCATAGCATACAGTAGCTATGCTATGCGGTTAGCATAGCTACTGTCGGCCTCACTGGTTGCCATGGTTACCCGCGGTTATCTTGCTGTTTTGCAGTTAGCTAGCATGTTAGCAGCTGTTGAAATTAGCCACTCTACCATTATTAAAGCACATTTGTTCACGGTAAGATAAGATCATTAGCTCTCAGTGAAAAGTGCCGAGTACCACTGAATGAGACAAACACATCCATAGTGAGCAAAGACGCCGCAATAGGATTTTGTTAAAATGTACATTTTCACTTAAAAGAAACAAACGGAATTCATATGAGCTTACAAAGGACAAATTAAATATTATTTCTTCCTATTTTGGGCACAGCGGGAAATGAAGTTGTAGTTGCAGGCATTAAATCAAGAGTGCAGCAGGTTGAATCGGAGCTGCGGGAAGTTATAGAGTAAAATAATAACAGCAACAAATTGGTTTATTTAGCCTGTGAGAGAAAATAAATTGGCGGTTTTCCATCCATCCATCCATTTTCCGATCACCCTTGTCCCTAATGGGGTCGGGAGGGTTGCTGGTGCCCATCTCCAGCTACGTTCCGGGCGAGAGGCGGGGTACACCCTGGACAGGTCGCCAGTCTGTCGCAGGGCAACACAGAGACATACAGGACAAACAACCATGCACACACACACTCACACCTAGGGAGAATTTAGAGAAACCAATTGACCTGACAGTCATGTTTTTGGACTGTGGGAGGAAGCCGGAGTACCCGGAGAGAACCCACGCATGCACAGGGAGAACATGCAAACTCCATGCAGAAAGACCCTGGCCGGGAATCGAACCCAGGACCTTCTTGCTGCAAGGCAACAGTGCTACCAACTGCGCCACTGTGCAGCCCGTAAATTGGCGGTTTTCAAAGTCATATTTCACCATATTAGTTATGCTATTAGAACTAAACATTT
This sequence comes from Xiphophorus couchianus, assembly GCF_001444195.1. NCBI lineage: Eukaryota > Metazoa > Chordata > Actinopteri > Cyprinodontiformes > Poeciliidae > Xiphophorus > Xiphophorus couchianus. Next base: position 22,711,405 of record NC_040241.1, on the reverse strand, counting down.
AATTTCCAAGCTAAATTAAATATTTAGTTAGGAAGCTAAATATTTAGTTTGCAACTAAATTTGTAAGTCTCAGCTAAATAGTTAGTTTACAAATGAAAGATTTAGCCTGCGGATAAAATATTTTGTTTGGAACTTTGACAAAATATTTAGTTTGCAAACTAAATATTTGGGTTTCAAATTAAATATTTATTTAGGAAACTAATTATCGATTCGTGATCTCTCTGCTGCAAAGTTATTTGTAAGTTAATGCACTTGAAATGAGACAAAACTAAGATATTATCACCAGAAACTAGACCAGAAATACTTGGTAAGTTTTGTTTGGTCGGTGTAGACGGGGTTCAGATCTGCCTCCGTTCTTCAGTTCAGGTTTTGTGACTTGATGCTTTATCAGTAACAACATTCAGGAAGCTACTGTTGTTTGCCACACATTTTCATTCCAGTTTATCCTGGTTATCAACAGTAAATTGAGCTCAGTTTGTTAATCAAATTATTTCAAAAAGTTTTCTCTACTAAAACACAGCAGATTGTAAATCCTCAGAAAAAATGATCAGAGTTGTTAACTGGTCTAATGCAACCAACCAACAATGTTATCTGTTTATGATATTTGACTGTTGCAGAACAGATCTAGATCGACCCACTTTTGTCTCCTCTGATTGAAGGTCATGACGTCTCAGCAGGTTTGGTGTTTCCTGCCAACTACAGCTCTTCTCTTCTTCCTGTCCGTACAAACATTTGCTGAAGTGATGGAGTCGGTGTCGGACTGTGACCGCTTCTTTCTTGACCAAACGCCACCGCATGTTCCTGACATCCTGGAGGGCGGGAGGATCCTCGATCAGAACCAGTACAAGCTCATTTGCCAGACCTACGGGCAACAAAGGAGATTTGTGACGCTTTACGATGTGCAGAACCGGATTCCGGTGTTTTCCGCTTTCAAGTTCACTGGAGGAGTTCCCATAGGAAGACCCAAGAGCGTTTGGATGATAGAACCTCAGGTAGGCTTTTTTTTCACACCTGAGAGTCTGGTAGACTCTGTTCGATTTGGGATCAAAGTTACATTTGTTATATTTTCAGTTGGTGTGGTTGGCTTTCACTCTGCACTGAGTCAAACCAACCAAACCCTTTGAAAAACCTGTTGCCCTCCTCGCCTGTGGGGGCGCTATACCAAGAACCACTGAAGGGAAAACGACACAAAAACCTCTGAAGACACTGAGCACAACTTCCTCCTTCACAAAATGTAAACAAAAATGGAGTGGTGTCAGATTGTAGCAGTTGTAGTTTTTCACTTTTGTCATTGGCAAAAGACCACAATCCATTTCTTACACTGGACTAGCGCGTTTGTTTTGGTTGTATTTATCCCAAATGTGCAGCGCTATAGTCCACTTCCTGCTTTTGGAGTGGTCTCCGGTCCACTTAGCACTCATATATGCGAACCTCACCAGAGTATGTTTTGTTGGTCTGACTATGCATTCACACAACCCCAAAAACAAATCGGACTCTCTAGACCAGGGGTGCTCAAGTCCAGTCCTCCAGAGATACCATCCTGCAACTTTCAGACGCTTCGCTGCTCCAACACACCTGAATCAAATGAACGACTCGTTAGCAGGTCTGTTCAGAGCTGATCCTGGTCTGTTGGAGTAAGGATGCATCTAAAAGTTGCAGGACAGTAGCTCTCCAGGACTGGACTTGAGCACCCTGCTCTAGACAAACAAACTGGAGTTCAATTAAAACAAACTAAACAGGGCCGCTGTGAATGCACCCTAGAAAAGAGAGGAAGACGTTCATTTCACAATGAGAATAAACAAAAAGATGTTCGCTGTCTTGAATTTATAATATCCAGTTTCCCTCCTCAACTACTCTTTCCCAGCTGGAGAACCCAAATAGAGTCAAGAGGATGATCCCCGGAGATACGAACAGAACCTACAACCACCAGGCCGGCGATGTGGATTACAGATCCAACAGAACATTTGACTGGGGTCACATATTTCTAGTTCCTACGCCTCAACCAAAGCGGACAAAGAGTCGACTTTCACCTTGACGAACGTTGTTCCCCAAGCGGAGTCCTTCAACAAAGGCAGCTGGAACAATATGGAGAGGTGTGTAAACGTCTTTGTTCGCCTCAGGTCCAACATGGACGACTTCACAGCAGACTCACTCAGGTTCACTAAATTTATCCTAACAAGAGAAAAAATCTAGTTAGTTAACATCAGTCCAGCAGTGTCTACCTCTATACAGTAAATAAACTACAATAAATAACCCGAAACAAACTACAGACCAATAGCTCTCAAAGAGCAGTTAACAGTTGTAAAATTAAACACGCCTAAAACGCACATTACATACAAAGAACATATACAAACATGGCAAAATTACACACAAAAAAATGATACTTGTAAAAAAAAAAGATGGAGGAGAAGTCAGTTACTGGTTGCTATGGTAACCACCAACTGCCAACAGCAGCTTTACGAGCACCAATGAAAATAACTTTTGATAAAACAAAATTAATTTGAATAATAAATAAATTTAGATGAACTTCACATCTATACTATTGTTCAAAACAAACCCTGTTACATGTTTAACATTCAAAGACTATTATTACACAGTGGATAACAGACATTACTTTTTAAGATTAAAACATACCTAGCGAGAGAAAATCAAGTACAAAACATACACACATAGCACAGTTACTACGGAGCCCCCTAGGGGACATGGGGAATTTTTTTCTTTTGCGTTACCTCCCAATGGACCTTACCAAGCTCCGCCCACAACCGACCCACTTGACCGCAAGTCTCACAAGCAAAGCCTCGCGGAGCGTTGTTTCTATGTAAACATGACTCCATTGGTGCATCATTTCTACCGGATTTTCACAATATATCAGCTACTACATGGACAGAGGAACTAACAAGTTCATGTCATCATCTGGGAGGAGGTTACTGGTTTCTCAGTCACAAGCTGGTTGCAAACCTGAGGCCAGCAGGTGTCAGTCAGTTATGGTAGATCTGAACTTTGACCTCAATATGAGAAGCTACAGACTGATAGGAGGAACCAAAGAGCTCTGTAAAGGTAAAGGCAAATCTTCTGAAGTTGGGATATAATTAATTTAATTTCACATAATTATCACGGTAGAAGCCATTTGTTTGTTAAAATTTTATGAAATATATTTGTTCTATTTGATGTTTGTTGTGAATGACGTAAACTCACAAACAACGAGGTAATTAGTCCAACCTTTAGAAACTACAGCGGCTGTAATGAGCCACAGCAAAGGTAAACAAAGGTAAAATAACCTGAACAGGTGATCAACTCAAAACCACTCCTACCTTTTTACTTTCTCTCTCTCTCTGTAGTTTAAGCACACCTGTTACTGTGGCAACCGCCTGCGCCCTGCAAGACGAGCAAAGATTACGTTAAAAACATAACATTCAGTCCGTTACATATCAAGTTTCCAGGCTTGATATTTATTTCTCGATTATTAATCAGCGCTTCCCTAACACAGCGATGGTTGATTGACTAGCTGTACTTGGTGCTAACGTGGCTAACAGGAGTAACAGTTTAGTCCAAAGCCTTTTCTGCTAAAATAAAATCTTTAGTGTATGTCAGAGTTTTTTCAACATAAGACAAATACTGTAATATTTGTCTTGCAACTTTCTGTAGTAACACTAAAGTAGTAACAAATTTGTTACATTACAGCCTTTTCCCAAATTGTATTAAATTTATTTCTTCCCTTGTGATTCTACAAATACCTCATTATGACAATGTGGAAAAAATATTGCGAATCTGACAAAAGTTTAAAAAAAAAACAACAACTAATATATTGTTATACTAAATACTAAAAAAAAATACTAATATTTTTTTCTGCAAGGTTAAAAATCTGCAAACTGAATTTTACTTTGTTTAGATGGATAGAACAGCAAACAGTAATAAGCATTGTTGGGTCTAAATACCTATTAAACAAAACACAGGAAAGACAAGAGAGTTAAATTCTTTTTGTACTCGCGAGGAGAGCAGACAGAGAGATGCTTTCAGTTACAAATCTCCAACCGCTCTGAAAACACATCTCCCGCTCCCTCTATTTTATTGCTTTTTTAGGGGACCCTCTTACACTGAGCGCTTTAACTCTCAAAGGGAGGGGAAAACAATTTATCACATTGTTGCAGCGCTAATGACATTTACTATTAGACACATGTTATCTACACTCTAAATCTTTCTGCTCCAGTCGAGTACCAGACACGGCGTCGAGTACCACAGGAGAGCAGACAGAGTTGTCTCCGCTATCTCCACGAAGGCTTCACTGCTCTCTTTCTCAAAGAGGTCACAGGAAGGAATCATAATTATTCAACACACAGAGACATTACTTAGAATAGAGGAAAAAGAGAAAAGCATATAATTAAACATTATCTAAATGTTACTACAAAGCTACATGATACAACGAATATTTGATAATTACTAAAAATACAATTTATCCAACAGCATAAATTTATGTAACAATACTTCTATCAATCATTACATCCAACAAATATAAAAAGTCCAAAAGTCCTGAAGGTGTCTCCACAACACTGTTATGTCATGTTCATGTCATCAAATTAAGCTCCAATTCCATGTCTTATTAAAACAAATGTAGACAATATGACAATTCTACCAACTCAACCACAAAAACTGAGAAAAAAGATATTAAACTTTTGCTCCTGCTGTCTTGATGTCCAACCAGCAGCTTTTATTAAAAATACATGCCTATCATTGCATCTGATCTGATTCAGATAGTAAATCTCACCCCTCTGATCATTCTATGAATTTGCTTCAATTCACACATATAAAAATAAACTTGACAAGACATGCAAATAATAAAGACATTCAAAAAAGTTCTTCTGATCTGAAGATTATAGACAAACATGACATCAAAGTTGTTAAAAAACAAAAAGAAACCATGGAGAGTCCCTCCCTGTTTTCACAACAGTTCAGTTCTGACATTTCCTGGTTCCTCCTCTCGCACTAGTCTGACCGGTTGAGTTTAGTGAAAAACTCTGCTTTGAAGAATGCGATTAGCAAAGTCTTACTGCGGAAGATTAAAGAGGAAGAAAACTGACTTTTTATAGGAAACTTTTACAAGAGAAAGTAACATAGACAGCAACAGTAGTTGTTTAGAGATGAAATGGCACAACGAGGAAGTCTTGTGGATTCAATGAAATTCTTTTGTTCGATCTGTTTGGATCTACTGAAGGATCCGGTGACTATTCCCTGTGGACACAGTTACTGTATGAACTGCATTAAAGACTGCTGGGATGGAGAAGGTCAGAGAAGAATCCACAGCTGCCCTCAGTGCAGGAAAGAGTTCATACCAAGACCTGAACTGGTGAAAAACATCATGCTAACAGAGTTGGTGGAGGATCTGAAGAAGACTGGACTCCAAACTGCTCCCGTTGATCACTGCTATGCTGGACCTGATGATGTGGCCTGTGATGTCTGCACTGGGAGGAAGATGAAAGCTGTCAAATCCTGTCTGGTCTGTTTGGCTTCTTATTGCAAAAATCACCTTCAACCTCACTATGAATCTCCTACGTCTAAAAAACATAATCTGGTTGAAGCGTCTACTAAACATCTGCAGAACATCTGCTCTGATAATGATGAGGTGATGAAGATCTTCTGTCGTACTGATCAGCAGTGTATCTGTTATCTCTGCACTATGGATGAACATAAAGGCCATGACACAGTCCCAGCTGCAGCAGAAAGGGCTGAGAAGCAGAAGAAGCTTCAGGAGAGTCGACAACAAATCCATCAGAGAATCCAGGACCAAGAGAAAGATGTGAAGCTGCTTCAACAGGAGGTGGAGGCCATCAATGTCTCTGCTGATAAAGCAGTGGAGGACAGTGAGAAGATCTTCACTGAGCTGATCCGTCTCCTCCAGGAAAGAAGCTCTGATGTGAAGCAGCAGATCAGATCCCAGCAGGAAACTGAAGTGAGTCGAGTCAAAGATGTTCAGGAGAAGCTGGAGCAGGAGATCACTGAGCTGAAGAGGAAAGACGCTGAGCTGGAGCAGCTCTCACACACAGAGGATCACAACCAGTTTCTCCTCAACTACCCCTCACTGCCAGCACTCAGTGAGTCTACACACTCATCCAGCATCATTGTCCGTCCTCTGAGACACTTTGAGGACGTGACAGCAGCTGTGTCAGAGCTCAGAGGCATAATGCAGGACATCCTGAGAAAAACATGGAGAAACATCTCAGATGCAGTAGCTAGAGTGGAGATTCTACTGTCAGAACTTGAACCAACTGCCATGGAAATGGCTGGTCAATGTTTAAAGACTGTATACCATACCCCTGATCACTCAAGTTGGACACGCAGGCCATTCATCCCCCCGCCCCGCTCCAGAGCCAACCCTCTACCCCCACCTGCATCCTCTCTTTTCTCCACAGCTGAATCCCCACCCCAACCACTCTTGCCCCCACCACCATTATTTATAATGAGATCAAGGGGACGAGCGGGGAGACGGCTATGAAAACCAACTGGCCTAGAAATCTTAGTTCTGGTACTGGCACCGGGACATTGACTGAACCAACAGTTCCTCGGAGCAGGGCCGTGCAGAAATCTTTGGAGCTGCAGGGTTTCATCGTTAAAAAGGTTCATTGAACAAGATCTTAAAACAACGTACAACAACATAGCAACAACCCATCAAGAATCTAATATTTAATTGGATCCTACTGTGTCCCTGTCATCATGTGGGGACAATGCAAAGCAAATTTAGTCTTTTTTCTTGATAGGTGTAAAGTTGTGGTTTCTGCTGCTGACAGCTGAAGGATTATGTTGATCTGAGACTGTAGCTGTTAGACTATAGGAGAGAAGGTCGCTGGTTATGAAGTTATGAAATAAGCAAATTTGCTGCTTTTTTACTAAATAAACCCAAATAATATCTGACTGTCTATAACAACTTGGCTGCTTTAAACATTGAAAAAGCTCAGAGGGGTTAACTCTGCATAATGTTTTTGATGTTAGCACCTCTGAGAATTTTAAGATTTAAAAAATATCAGGGCAAAGAAAACTCAGTAGCTGCTGGTAGGGCCCGTCCAGACATTCAGGGGCCTGTCCAGACATTCAGGGGCCAATCCAGACATTCAGGGGCCTGTCCAGACATTCAGGGGCCCGTCCAGACAATCAATGGCCTGTCCAGACATTCAAGGCCCCTCCAGACATTCAGGGGCCCCTCCAGACAATCAATGGCCTGTCCAGACATTCAGGGGCCCCTCCAGACATTCAGGGGCCCGTCCAGACATTCAAAGGCCCGTCCAGACATTCAGGGGCCCCTCCAGACAATCAATGGCCTGTCCAGACATTCAAGGCCCCTCCAGACATTCAGGGGCCCGTCCAGACATTCAAAGGCCCGTCCAGACATTCAGGGGCCCCTCCAGACATTCAATGGCCTGTCCAGACATTCAAGGCCCCTCCAGACATTCAAGGGCCCCTCCAGACATTCAGGGGCCCCTCCAGACATTCAAGGCCCCTCCAGACATTCAAGGCCCCTCCAGACATTCAAGGGCCCCTCCAGACAATCAATGGCCCGTCCAGACATTCAGGGGCCCCTCCAGACATTCAAGGCCCCTCCAGACATTCAAGGCCCCTCCAGACATTCAAGGGCCCCTCCAGACATTCAAAGGCCCGTCCAGACATTCAGGGGCCCCTCCAGACATTCAAGGCCCCTCCAGACATTCAAGGCCCCTCCAGACATTCAAGGGCCCCTCCAGACAATCAATGGCCTGTCCAGACATTCAAGGCCCCTCCAGACATTCAGGGGCCCCTCCAGACATTCAGGGGCCCGTCCAGACATTCAGGGGCCCGTCCAGACATTCAGGGGCCCCTCCAGACATTCAGGGGCCCGTCCAGACATTCAGGGGCCCCTCCAGGCATTCAATGGCCCCTCCAGACATTCAGGGTCCCGTCCAGACATTCAGGGGCCCCTCCAGACATTCAGGGGCCCGTCCAGACATTCTATAAATACTTGAACGTAACACAGACCACAGACCTAAAACTGTAGCATTCATTTCTTTTGACAATGATGATGCTGTTAAATTTAACTTTAATGTTTTCAGCAGAGATAGAATAAAAATGGGTTCAGCGTCACAGAGGAGGTTTTGGTTTCCCAGCTTTATGGGGTGGATATTTTCCGATCTCTGAGCAGACGTGTGAACCGCCTGGTAGTAACATTAGGTTAAGGTGAGGCAGAGAGCGAACAGTGAACAGGTGGTACTGGGGATCTGTACCCTCCATGGATTTAAAACTTATGCTTCCTATCAGCGCACGTCCTGGGTTTAATCTACGTCTTTTCCCAAATAATCAAGATTAAAAGCATGGAGACGGCTATGAAAACAAACTGGCCTAGAAATCTTAGTTCTGGTACTGGCACCGGGACATTGACTGAACCAACAGTTCCTCGGAGCAGGGCCGTGCAGAGATCTTTGGAGCTGCAGGGTTTCATCGTTAAAAAGGTTCATTGAACAAGATCTTTAAACAACGTACAACAACATAGCAACAACCCATCAAGAATCTAATATTTAATTGGATCCTACTGTGTCCCTGTCATCATGTGGAGACAATGCAAAGCAAATAGTTTCTTTCTTGATAGGTGTAAAGTTGTGGTTTCTGCTGCTGACAGCTGAAGGATTATGTTGATCTGAGACTGTAGCTGTTAGACTATAGGAGAGAAGGTCGCTGGTTATGAAGTTATGAAATAAGCAAATTTCCTGTTATTTCACTAAATTAACCCATATAATATCTGACTGTCTATAACAACTTGGCTGCAGACTGCTTTAAACCAGTGTTGTATAGTAACGAAGTAAAAATACTTCACTACTTTACTTAAGTATATTTTGGAGTACTTCATACTTTCCTCGAGTATGAAAATTTTTGATGACTTTCACTTTTACTTCACTATATTTCCGAACTTAATTGCGTACTTTTACTCCGATACATTTTCAATGTGTGGTTTAGTTACTCGTTACAAAAAAGCGAGAGAGAGAAACGCAAGTGTTTTGACCCCACCTACTGATTAGCAAGTAGCAAGTAGGCTACCGAACAAAGTCCGTAGCCTACTTGCCTGGGCTTGTTCATCACCACCAATAGGATACACCTGTTTCGCTTCTCCCATTAAACACAAAGCAAGTCTCGCAATCAGCAGCAGTCACATGGAGGAGGAGACGGAGACCACAACGACTGCAACTACGTCGGACACGGCTCCAGGGGAACCACCAGCTGGTGATGAGAGCCCATGGCCTTATTTAAACACAATATACTCTTTCGTGGGTGTTAAAGATTCGTCGTACCGCATGCAGTTTATGTTATTCCTGCCCGAAGATGTGGAAATTCTATCTTACAAAAACTCCCCGTCCAACTTGAAGAAACACATCGAGGTAACGTCTTATGAAATGGTTATAATCCTCCTGTTTCAGTAACTATAGTTTGGTCACTAGGCACTACTGTATTGTGAAACGTTGACCATAAATGAACTTTGTTTGGCATTGTTTCAGTTCCATACATGGTGTATTTAGCTTAGGCCTAATGTTGACTGTAGCAGGCTACCTAGACTCCTCTGTTCAAGGGGGGACAGAAGCCATAGCGATAGCAATTTAGACTAAATTTAACAAATATAGGAAAGGCATGCAAGTTCAAAACCAGGTTTACAGATGCCAATAAGCTGCATTTCCCTCCCAGTTCTTTTTTTCTTTTGCATAATGACCAGTTGTGTGCACCACCTACTGACTGTAGCATTGGCTGATTCACTGATTTGTGAAGTAGAGTAATCGTAACAGCTCTTCTTCTTCATGTTGGCCGCATTTTCTGTACTATTTATTTTTCTCATTTTCAGCACTGACCTTACTTGAAGGGAAAACTTAAGGCTTACAAAAACTTTGTATTTTCTGTCCTGGAGGGTTTACTAAGAAGCTGGTTCAGTTGTAAAGCAGGTTAAGTTAACCTTGTGCTATAGGTAAAGCACCTAATTTTCTTAACTAAATGATGCCTGCAGGTATATCTATTAGCAGGTTTAATTTTGCCTGCACTTGGTTGGGTACATTATTTTAAGTGTATTTGACAAGTTTACCAAAATATAAAAAAAGTCATTCAAACTGCATTTGCTTTGTTTTACTTTTTACTTGTACTTTTCATTACATTACTTGAGTACATCCATTTTTACAGTAATTTCCATACTTAAGTACAAGAAGTTTCAGATACTTTAAGACTTTAACTCAAGTAACATTTCAGTCAGTGACTTCGACTTTTACCAAAGTTATATTTTGGAGAGGTACTTGTACTTTTACTTGACTCTGAGATTTCAGTACTTTATACAACACTGCTTTAAACATTGAAAAAGACCATTCATCAAATCTGATGTTAATCATTTTTTAGTTCTTTAGAGCCACCTACTGGTAGTTTGGTGCAGCTGCATGCAAGAAGTCCTTCAGCCACATTCTTAGAAAAAATGGAAGCTGGTGGAGACTCATGTACACAGATGTCACAGGAAACTATCAACAAGTGATCACTGAACTAATGATCCCTTAAACCGATGATGGGGACCCAGCATCTCCAAGAGACTGTGGTAATTTGGACCAAAGAAACACGATGTGCAGAAATTTTACAATACTTTAAGAGTGAATACCTTGTTAGTTATGTTTCAGGTTTTGGTTTAAATTGTGATTTTCCATACATGATAAAGTCATTTGATGTCAGTTTAATTTTAATCATGTGAATGTCATGTATGTATATTGTACAAAACTCTCCTTAAGATTTTTAAGGGAGTTTTTTCTTCTGTTAAACTTCCCATTAAATCTCATAGTAAATTATATTTTAATTACTCTGGGGCTGATAAACGTTCTCCACTGAGACCAGCAGACAACCTGCTTCAAACCCATGTTCATGTCCAACTGGTAGATCTATTTTGGCCCAGTTCACGTGTTGATGCCCAGCAGAGTTTAAGTGTAACCCTCCAAAACTTAAGTAACAACCTTTATTGTTATATCTTTTGATATAATATCTTTCAGCCTATCACCTTCCATTAATAATTGGTTTTGTTTTATTGAGAATTTGTAAAACCATTACATTTAAGATGTATGATGCTGTTCTAATTAGTGTTTAATTTACTGGTCAATGGTGGTTATTTTTAGATGATTACAGTGTTTAGATTGAATAAATATAATTTCTCTGCATGTAGTTAAATGTGGATATTTTTTATCAAATTTTCCATCTGATTGCAAAGTTTCTATGGGTGGGGATCAATAATTTTCTTTTATTGTATACATTTGCTGCAGCCTATAATCTTAATTATGCACCTATTTTTGCTGTGCCATAATTTTCTTTTTCATATCTGCACAATAAATATTTAGTTGTGAAATTAAACAGTAGTGGTTTGATGTGAAATTCCATGAACCGACTCAAAAACTCACTTCTTCAGATTTAAGATAACCTCTGATGCAAAAGTTTAACTTTAAATAAAGATTTGATGATTTAAAGTATTAAAATGTTATTGTGATAATAGGAAAGTGGCTAGCTGCCACTTCTTTGAATAAGACTGTCACTGGATCAGATATTGTCCATACAGGACATATTGCAACAGTTGGCCCGGTTCTTTAAAATGCAAAAATACAACAAGTGTTAAAGAGGCCAATTTGATTACAGTTTTCTAGAATAAGGCATCCACAGCAGTCAGATGTTTTCTATCATTAACCAAGCCAGTGGTGATCTGCATTATTAACGATCCTGAAACAAATTAAGGGTCTTAACATGGAGGCCCCAAAAGGTTGTCAGATTTGGGTGATTGGCCCGTTCCCATTAACAACACCTGAACAGAATCACGGTTGAACTTAAATAACCCCATCCCCCATCAGACACTCAGAACTCAAAATGAAATACGCCCCCTGGTGGCAATAAACACAGGAAAGGACAAATGGCTCCTACACCCCCTCTGATTTACAAGCTGAATGTAGTGTGAAGTGCCTTGGGATCCCCTAGACTTGATAAAACAAGTTCAGGCCATTTACCCTTTAGCAGATAAAAACAGCATGTGTTTATAGTTTTCATAGCAGCTGTAGTTACTGTTCTCTAGTTGGATCCAACTGGGAATAAATCATGGAGCACTTCAACCTGAGCTAGGCAACTTTTTATCTATACTCAAGCACTGAAACATATTTCAGGGTTAGCAGACAGTGTTCAGTTCAAGATGCATCCTTGTTTCCTCTCCCTCTGGTTTACAAACGTCATGATGGGAGGAACCAGTGACACGCCCTTCAGTTACCCGACATTTACATGAGAACTGAAGCCAGTTTCTGTTCTACAAAAGAGAAACTCACACAGTTGATTTTACTGAGAGCTGAAATGGAGTATAGACAAGTTCAAAGGGAGAAAATCTCTTGCTTCATCTGTTTGGAGATAGTGAAGGATCCGGTGACTATTCCCTGTGGACACAGCTACTGTATGACCTGCATTAACGACCAATGGGATGGAGAAGTTCAGAGGAGAAACCACAGCTGCCCTCAATGCAGAGAGAAATTTAGAAAAAGACCTGTCTTGAAGAAAAGCACAATGTTAGCAGATTTAGTGGATGATCTGAAGAAGAATGAACTCCAAGCTGCTCCAGCTAATCACTGCTATGCTGAACCTGAAGATGTGGCCTGTGATGTCTGCACTGGGAGGAAGAGGAAAGCTGTCAAGTCCTGCTTATCCTGTCCAGCTTCCTACTGTGAGACTCACCTCCAACCTCACTATGATGCTCCACCATTAAAAAAGCACAAGCTGGTGAATCCCTCCAAGAATCTCCAGGAGAACATTTGCTCTCGTCATGATGAGGTGATGAAGATCTTCTGTCGTACTGATCAGCAGTGTATCTGTTATCTCTGCTTAATGGATGAACATAAAGGCCATGAAACAGTCCCAGCTGCAGCAGAAACAGCAGAGAAGCAGAAGGAGCTTCAGGAGAGTCGACAACAAATCCATCAGAGAATCCAGGACCAAGAGAAAGATGTGAAGCTGCTTCAACAGGAGGTGGAGGCCATCAATGTCTCTGCTGATAAAGCAGTGGAGGACAGTGAGAAGATCTTCACTGAGATGATCCGTCTCCTCCAGGAAAGAAGCTCTGATGTGAAGCAGCAGATCAGATCCCAGCAGGAAACTGAAGTGAGTCGAGTCAAAGATGTTCAGGAGAAGCTGGAGCAGGAGATCACTGAGCTGAAGAGGAAAGACGCTGAGCTGGAGCAGCTCTCACACACAGAGGATCACAACCAGTTTCTCCTCAACTACCCCTCACTGCCAGCACTCAGTGAGTCTACACACTCATCCAGCATCAACATCCGTCCTCTGAGACACTTTGAGGACGTGACAGCAGCTGTGTCAGAGCTCAGAGACAAACTACAGGACATCCTGAGAGACACATGGACAAACATCTCACTGACAATCACTGCAGTGGATGTTCTACTGGTAGAACCAGAGCCAGAACCAAACAGCAGAGATGGATTCTTAAAATATTCACAAAAAATCACTCTGGATCCAAATTCAGCATACAGAAAGCTGTTATTATCTGAGGGGAGCAGAAAAGTGTCTTTTCTGATAGAAGGCGAAGAAGAGACAGAAGAGGAAGAAGAGTCGGAAGAGGAAGAAGAACTTTATCCTGGTCATCCAGACAGATTTAGTGATATCCCTCAGGTCCTGAGTAGAGAGAGTCTGACTAAACGTTATTACTGGGAGGTGGAGCGGACAGGAAAAGTTCTTGTAGCAGTTTCATACAAGAATATCAGCAGAGCAGGAGGGTCAGATGAATGTTTATTTGGATTCAATGACAAATCTTGGTCATTAAATTGTACCACAGGCAGTTACACATTTCATCACAACAAAGTTAAAACTCCAGTACCAGGTCCAGTTTCCTCCAGAATAGGAGTGTACCTGGACCACAGAGCAGGTATTCTGTCTTTCTACAACGTCTCTCGAACCATGACTCTCCTCCACAGAGTCCAGGCCAGATTCACTCAGCCTCTGTATGCTGGGATCTGTGTTTTCTCTCATGGAGCCTCTGCTGGGTTCATTAACCTGAACTAGTCAGCAGTGATCTGAGGTTCAGTTGGATAAAATTTGTATTTGTTTGTTTATTTGGTCTTAATTGTTGTTGCTGAGAGGTCATTGTCAGTTGGAGTTTGTTTGGGTGCTGCCACTTCCTGTTTCTGTTCAGCTATGGCGTTTGTCACTGCCCAGGAGGATTTTTAATGCATCTCAACTAATTATTTACATTTATTCCTTTGTCAGACCAAATGCTGATATTAAAATCTAGTACAGATGATTTATAATTGTCTGTTGACGGAAATTGTAATTGTCATAATCAATCAGAACAGTTGTCATATTATTGGATAAAGATCAGATCCTGATTATGCTTCAGGTTACAACAATCACATGTTTTCTGCATTAGGAGGTGGAAATATCTTCACATGTTTTGGCCTGTGTTTAAATATATCAGTGGAACAACATTTTTCAACGTGTTTTATGATTTTTAAAACGGCACATCATATCTCTGAGATCCTGCACAAAAAGGTTGAAACAGCCACTTGATCTTGTCTGGACTTTGCAAAGAGAAGAGCTGAGATTTTGAATGTCGTTATTCTGTAAACTGCATTGATTATCATTAAGGTGATTCTTTGTGGGGGGGTTTTCATATGGGGGTTTATACAACTATCATGATTGATTGGTGTGTTTTTCTACTTTAATGATTAATCCGTGTGGTGTAAAAATCTGAATCTAGATTTGTGACATTTAATAGGTTATGATGAGTTAATCTTTCATCTTGGTGAACATTTACATAATAATAAAGATGACCAAGGATTAAATCTTTTTGTAAAATCTTTCATTTCACATTTTACTCTTATTTCTCTGTATTTATTTTTGGGGAAACAGATGATCTTTGCCATCTCTGTTAAGCCAACCCTTCCTCCACAGTTTTGTAAAGGTTTACAGCTTTTCTCTCAGAAGAGTCGTTTGGTGTCAGAGGCTCAGTAGTTCAGTCATTTATTGCAGAAACATGTTTGTAATTCAGACACGTAGAGAGACGGTCAACAGCAGACATGGTCCTCATTCACACAAAAATGCAATCTGTAAATATTAACCAGCAAACACACACACTTCACATGAGAAGGTAAACAACAGTCAGAATCTACTCCTTCAAATTTTACTCTCTTACTGATGAGGTAGAATCTCCAGGATGAGAATAATGACACAATCTCATTATTTTGACGTAGAAAGGTTACTTCCAATAAATTGAGCTCAGAGCTTTAATTCAGGGAGTTTAGAGTATATCAACAATTAAAAAGCAGCAGAAAGGCGAGTTGAATAAAACCAAAGCTTTCAGTTCACTTGAGCTACCTACCTGTCTGGACTTGAAAGAACATACTTTCTTGTTCCCTCCTCATGTTTAATAAGGCAGTGGGTGTAACCATAAACATTCGCTGCAGAGACATGTTGTGTTGATCAGAGTTTAAGCCAACTTTACTAGTGAACAGTTGAAATTCAAACATCCCAGAAACTGAGAGGGAAAATGGCTGAGAGAGGAGATCATCTGAACAAAGAAAAATTCTCCTGTTGCATCTGTTTGGATCTACTGACCGATCCGGTAACTATTCCCTGTGGACACAGCTACTGTATGAACTGTATTAAACACCACTGGGATGAAGAAGATCAGAGGAGAATCCACAGCTGCCCTCAGTGCAGGAAAGAGTTCATACCGAGACCCAACCTGGAGAAAAGCTTTATGTTATCAGAGTTGGTGGAGGAACTGAAGAAGAATGGACTCCAATCTCCTCCAGCTAATCACTGCTATGCTGGACCAGATGATGTTTCCTGCGATGTCTGTACTGAGAGGAAGAGGAAAGCTGTCAGGTCCTGTTTATCATGTCCAGCTTCCTACTGTAGAGATCACCTCCAACCTCATTATGATGTTCCTGGATTAAAGAAGCACAAGCTGGTGAATCCCTCCAAGAACCTCCATGAGAACATCTGCTCCCGTCATGATGAGGTGATGAAGATCTTCTGTCGTACTGATCAGCAGTGTATCTGTTATCTCTGCACTATGGATGAACATAAAGGCCATGAAACAGTCCCAGCTGCAGCAGAAACAGCAGAGAAGCAGAAGAAGCTTCAGGAGAGTCGACAACAAATCCATCTGAGAATCCAGGACCAAGAGAAAGATGTGAAGCTGCTTCAACAGGAGGTGGAGGCCATCAATGTCTCTGCTGATAAAGCAGTGGAGGACAGTGAGAAGATCTTCACTGAGATGATCCGTCTCCTCCAGGAAAGAAGCTCTGATGTGAAGCAGCAGATCAGATCCCAGCAGGAAACTGAAGTGAGTCGAGTCAAAGATGTTCAGGAGAAGCTGGAGCAGGAGATCACTGAGCTGAAGAGGAAAGACGCTGAGCTGGAGCAGCTCTCACACACAGAGGATCACATCCAGTTTCTCCTCAACTACCCCTCACTGCCAGCACTCAGTGAGTCTACACACTCATCCAGCATGAACATCCGTCCTCTGAGACACTTTGAGGACGTGACAGCAGCTGTGTCAGAGCTCAGAGACATAATGCAGGACGTCCTGAGAGACACATGGAGAAACATCAAACTGAAGATCACTGAAGCTCTTTCAGAACCAGAACCAAAGACCAGAGCTGGATTTTTAAAATATTCACAGGAAATGACTCTGAATCCAAACACAGCAAACAGATTTCTGTTATTGTCAGAGGGGAACAGAAAAGTAGAATCAAATCATGAACTACAACCTTATTCTATTAATCCAGACAGATTCAGTGATTTTTTTTCTCAGATCTTGAGTACAGAGAGTCTGACTGGACGTTGTTACTGGGAGGTGGAGCTGAGAGGCAGAGGAGTTGCTGTAGCAGTTTCAAACAGGAACATCAGCAGAACCGAAGCATTTGGTTCCAATGACAAATCTTGGTCATTATATTGTGACTTAGACGGTTACATATTTCACCACAATCACATTTTAACTCCAGTACCAGGTCCAGTTTCCTCCAGAATAG
Source organism: Xiphophorus couchianus (assembly GCF_001444195.1). NCBI lineage: Eukaryota > Metazoa > Chordata > Actinopteri > Cyprinodontiformes > Poeciliidae > Xiphophorus > Xiphophorus couchianus. The sequence continues at coordinate 22,694,372 of NC_040241.1, read as the reverse complement.
GAGTGTACCTGGACCACAGAGCAGGTATTTTGTCTTTCTACAGCGTCTCTGAAACCATGACTCTCCTCCACAGAGTCCAGACCAGATTCACTCAGCCTCTAAATGCTGGAGTTGGGATTTACTATTATGGAGCCTCTGCTGAGTTCATTAACCTGGATAGTCAGCAGTGATCTGAGGTCCAATTGGTTAAAAACAGTGTTTTAGTTTCAGTTTCTGTAGTTTCTATCATTGTTGCTGAGAGCTTCTCTGCTCAGAGATCAGCTGTCTCTATGGAGATACGTTATCATCTTGTTTGTTGTTTTGTTGATGTTGGAGTTTGTCTGGGTGCTGCCCCTTCCTGTTTCTGTTCAGCCATGGAGACAGACACTGCTCAGGAGGATTTTGTCCACCTAAACTAATTATATTCATATTTGTTTTGTCAAATCAAATGTTGCATATTCAGGTCTGCAGATAGAAACTAATTATCCTCATCAATCAAGAGAATTTTACAGCACAGATCAGATTCTGGGTCAAACTGGTTGTTGAAATGAAAAAGCAGATATGTGGACAAAAATATAATTTTAAAGTTTTTGTGGTTTATATTTTATTTTGTGTTGGCAAGTAATAATATTCTTAAAGTGAATTGTTGTATGCAATGGTGTTTGGCTGCAAATGTTGATGTAATTAGGAACTTAAGATCTCTAGAAATTATTTAAATCTGTTCTGCTTTGGCTGAAATGGAATTATTCTCTTTATTATATTTTTATGATTATATATTACATTTATATATATATATATAGCTGCATTTGTTTTGTTTGTTTTTTTATTCTGCTTTTATCTTAAAAACACAGCAGGATTTTTGTGTCGACCTCTATTATCGCCTCATCATCACCGTGAACATGATTGTTTCCTCAGGTCTAGAAACCAGTAATATCTTTAATAGTTCCACTTTTTCATGTTTTTCTGTTTGTTTCTTTTTTTTCCTTCGTTTTGGTTTTGCTGTTTGCTGGTTTTTCTTTTCTTACTGTTTTTATCTCTTGGTGGGAGATGTCTGTGTTTGTGGGGCTAGTGTTGACCTTTGACCTAAATATGGATTCTGATATTGTTGAAAAGGAAACGTGTTTGAGATTTGTACTCCAGTTGACATAAATCTACACATTTGTGATGCAAATGTTACCTGGAATATTTTAGATAACACTTTGAACTGCAAGGGTTTACAGAACAACGCGTGTTTGTAGATTTAACATGTAAGATTATAATTACGTGATTTTAATAATGGGTTACTTTGAATAGGCCGGTCTGAGCCACTCCGGCCACTACTGACCGTTTATGATAAAAGTATCAGCCTGAAGGTTTTTAACTATTTCTTCTGGCCGTGCTACAGGACAGATATCGACGGACAACTAAACAAGCTCATCAAATTTAAAGTAAGATTACATTTTTTTAATAAAGGATGCAATTTTAATAGGTTCCTAAGAGTTACATTTTCTAAACTGACATTAAAATATGTGTTTTATACCTCTGATGGTTTTTCTGATTGAAAGGATTTGTTTATGCTTCGTAGAAGGTTTTGTCTGGAGTTTTTAGTGAGTTAGCAGTTAATAAGCAGCACAGGTGATATTTTATTTGAACTATTTTGAATGCCTGTCTGGACTTGAGAGCTGCTGGGCTGCACATTTCAAATTCAGTTTCCCTCAAGTCTTTGGTGTGTAATTTACTGTGTGAATGTTGTTTATTCTCACAGTTTCATGTTTATATCTAGGCAATTATTTTTATAACCGTATTTAGAAGAACAGAGTAACACACTTCAAGCACTAATCTGGTACTAAAATTCAGAAAACGTTAATTTCTAAGTTTAAAGAATAAATATCTCTAATGAGCTGACTGGTTGTTTATGGTGCTGTTAAGTAAACCAGATGTTAACCTTTCCTGCTCAGTCTTCTGACCGTGGTCGGAGGACACAGGGCAGTTCTTCCTCCAGGGCCGAAGTGAACTCTACTTCAGGGTTAACTCCTTCATACGCCTTGAACAGGAACCACACGGTGGCTGGAAGTTAACTTTTAATAGCGCCAGCTTACAGTTGAAAGCTTCACAGACATGTTTCCTTTAGCCACTGCTCCGGTCGTCGGCTACGCTCACCCCTCACACGTACCGTCTCTTCTTCGCTCCCCCAGCATCCCGGTTCTTCTTGTTTTTAGCACACAGCCCCCCGTTCTGACCGGAGGACGGTTGCCACACATCTCGCTCACCTACACTCAACATACACACCACTTACTGAGCTATCATCACATACAGTGGAGGCACTTTCCGCAACACAGAGATTGTCACCAGGAATAAGGATTAGGGTGATGGCATTGAGGCCTTCCAACCTCAATCAGGACTTGGAGCTGATCACCAGATTTTATTCCACCAAAATACCAGAGAAAACATCCAAAATGCTGGTCAGTGATTACAAGAAGGGCTTCCTGCTGCCATGCCAATAAAGATATTACTGCTGATAACTGAGGATCGGGTAAAGACATAGAAATTAAATGTTATCATTCCTTGACTCCCATAAAGACTCTCTATCCCCCCTCACTCTGCTGAACCAGGTTTAATTTCATTTATTGATTCATTCCAGACATGACCATTGTGTCAAGCATGTCCACATTAACAATAACATAAATATGTGCATCTATATATGTATACATACATGTGTGCAAACACACACATTTGAACATATAAAAAAGAAAATCCCTTATAAAATGTATATCAATCAATACATCTACATACAAGAATAAATCTGTAAAGTATATACCCAAGGTGCACACATCTGTCCACCCCTACATACCTATCTACACACACACAGTATAAATGATACATAAATCTGACTTTTCCTTTATTTGTTCATTGTTAGAAAACACTGGTGAAGCAACCAGTCAAGAGACACTGAGGGACATGTCCATGTGTGGGGATGAGAGCAAGGCTTTAGTCAGGATGGGAGAAACATCATGATAACATGTAATCTCTGAGCTACATCTGCAGATAAATCAACCTGCGGAGCCAGAATCTCATCTCCAGCACCTTCCTGCTGAAAGGCAGAAGACATCAGAAATACTTACACTGAGGCTGAGGTCAAAGACTCAGGGTGTGTTGAAGTGATGGATGGGCTACTGAAGCTGCCTGGTGTCGGAATATTACCGGAACAACTGTGACAGTCTATTGTAGTCTGTTTGGGTTAATTAAAGAAACATAGTTTGTTTAGCTATTGTTTGTTCAGTTTCAGGAGTCTGAGTTGCTCAGGAGTTGTTTTTGTTAGTTTGCTTTAATGTGAATTCAGTCCACTCAGTTTACTGCATCATCCACAAAACTGTGAAAAGGTTTTCATTGGCAAATTTCATTTTTGAATATTTGATGTGTGAGCTCTTACTTTAACTTTATATAGAACTTAAAAAGTGACTGGTAGGTGGGAACAACTAAGGTATCAGAACCTAGAATCGTTCCTCTTTACCAAGTATGCGGAAAAAGGCACCAGAAAGGGTTAATGTACCTTCAGGGAATCAGTCCGTCTGAAAATATATCGTCTTCCTGCTATGAAATAGTGATTCCAGTTTATTCACATATTTTTTAAGTGGGTGTAGCTTGCACCTGTTGATAGTCAAGGTTGTCTGAGTCAAACATTTTCATTGTAGCTGAGAGGCAAAATGGCTCGGAGAGGACTTCAGATAGACTTAGAATCTATGTCCTGCTACATCTGTTTGGATCTACTGACGGATCCGGTGACTATTACCTGTGGACACAGTTACTGTGTGGACTGTATTAATGACCACTGGGATGGAGAAGATCAGAGGAGAATCTACAACTGCCCTCAATGCAGGAAAGCCTTCATACCAAGGCCTTTCCCAAAGAAGAACATCATGATAGCTTCTGTAGTCGATGATATGAAGAAGACTGAATCCCAAGCTGCTGTATCGGATCACTGCTATGCTGGACCTGAATATGTGGCCTGTGATGTCTGCACTGGGAGGAAGAGGAAAGCTGTCAAGTCCTGCTTATCCTGTTCAGTTTATTACTGTGGGAATCACCTCCAACCTCACTATGATGCTCCACCATTACAGAGGCACAAACTGGTGAATCCCACCAATAAGCTCCAGGAGAACATCTGCTCTCGTCATGATGAGGTGATGAAGATCTTCTGTCGTACTGATCAGCAGTGTATCTGTTATCTCTGCAATATCGAGGAACATAAAGACCATGAAACAGTTTCAGCTGCAGCAGAAAGAGCTGAGAAGCAGAAGGAGCTCCAGGAGAGTCGACAACAAATCCATCAGAGAATCCAGGACCAAGAGAAAGATGTGAAGCTGCTTCAACAGGAGGTGGAGGCCATCAATGTCTCTGCTGATAAAGCAGTGGAGGACAGTGAGAAGATCTTCACTGATCTGATCCGTCTCCTCCAGGAAAGAAGCTCGGATGTGAAGCAGCAGATCAGATCCCAGCAGGAAACTGAAGTGAGTCGAGTCAAAGATGTTCAGGAGAAGCTGGAGCAGGAGATCACTGAGCTGAAGAGGAAAGACGCTGAGCTGGAGCAGCTCTCACACACAGAGGATCACATCCAGTTTCTCCTCAACTACCCCTCACTGCCAGCACTCAGTGAGTCTACACACTCATCCAGCATCAACATCCGTCCTCTGAGACACTTTGAGGACGTGACACCAGCTGTGTCAGAGCTCAGAGATAAACTACAGGACATCCTGAGAGACACATGGACAAACATCGAACTGAAGGTCACTGAGGTGGATGTTTTACTGTCAGAACCAGAAGAAAGTAACAGAGCCAGATGTTTAAAATATTCACAAAAAATCACTCTGGATCCAAACACAGTACACAAAAATTTAGTTTTATCTGAGGGGAGCAGAAAAGTAATATTTGTGAACCAAGAACAATCTTATCCCCATCATTCAGACAGATTCAGTGATTATTATTATCAGGTTCTTAGTAGAGAGAGTCTGACTGGACGTTGTTACTGGGAGGTGGAGTGGAGAGGGGAAGGAGTTAATGTAGCCGTTTCATACAAAAACATCAACAGAGCAGGAAGATCAGATAAGTGTTTATTTGGATTTAATAACAAATCTTGGTCATTATATTGTGACGGAAACAGTTACACTTTTCATCACAACAACATTGTAACTCCAGTACCAGGTCCAGTTTCCTCCAGAATAGGAGTGTACCTGGACCACAGAGCAGGTATTCTGTGTTTCTACAACGTCTCTCGAACCATGACTCTCCTCCACAGAGTCCAGACCAGATTCACTCAGCCTCTGTATGCTGGGATTTATGTTCATGCCGACTCCATTTCAAAGTTCGTTAAACCAAAATAGTCAGCAGAGATCTGAAATTTAGTTGAAGGTGTGTATTTTAGTTTCAGCTTCTTTAGTCTCTGGCATTGATGATGAAACATCACCATTTCTTCACTGCTCAGAGAATCATCTTTCTTTATGTAGCTACTTTGTGATCCTGTTTGGGGTTTTATTGATGGTGGGGTTGGTTTCAGTGGTGCCTCTTCCTGCCATGGAGGCTATCACTGCTCATTTTGATTCTCCTTAAATAGTTACATTTGGTCTGAAAAAGTAAGACATGTAAATGTTGTTCTAATCCACATGATCATTAATCAGGATATCAGTCATTGTTTTACTGGACAAATTCTGGCTGAACCTGATTGTAGAAATTAATTTAAAAGTAGAACTGTACAGAACAAGACTCACTGTCTGCTTTATTCAGACACAAATATTGTTACTGAGCATTTTGAGCAGACAAGTGGTCACGTTCTTAAAATGTTTATATTCATTGATTTGGGGCTGTAAATGTATTCATTGGGAAATGTTTTAAAATAAAAACTCTGTAAATCCCTAAAATCAGCTTAGGTTGTTATTAAAAAGTGATGCTCATTTTCCTCTCTGTATTAATGTGTTTTTAGGCGTTTTTATTTCTAAATCTTTGTTTTTTTCTGCTCTTAGTTTTAAAAGTCCTAATAAATTTAAAATCTAATGTTCTTAGATATTTGTGTAACAAATATCAATTTTACATGATTCACCATCTTTAGTTCCTGGATTTAATGTTCCAGAAATCTTTATTGTAGTTATTTAATCAACAAATATTTAATTCAATAAAATTAACCAACATGGCTGACACAACATACCTCATGGTATTTCAAGTGCATCAATCTTCTTGCAATACATAACTTCATTTGAACCAATCCTTGGAAAAGGCACCCTCTGCTTTGTAACGCTGCCATCTTGTGGACAAAAATGTGCAACTACCAGTTTTGGGCTAGAACAAGCTGACTAAACTCAGGACCTGTGAAGGAAAGCACGAATGGGTCGTGACTGAAAATCAGTTAAACTTCATCATTAGGAACATTTCTTTCTGAGTTGTATTTAGATCCAAACAAAACCAACATCTACTAAATGGACTTCCTGACGTGTGGAAACTTTTCCTCTGAGAGAATAAAACTCGACTAGAGAGACATGCTGTAAATGGTCCGACGTGGGAATGAGCATAGAAATGTATACTTTTGAACAAGATTTAATACCAAAGTAATTGTTTCTCTTTTAGCATCTAAACATCCTGGCTGTTCTTTTTCTCTCTTTGGGGTTTAACTCACAGCTGATGAGGAAGACAGAGTCTGGGGACGACCCAGCTGAGAGCAGCACCACTTCCCGTCTAATTCAGATGTGAATTATAGAGCTGAAGCAGCTTTCCCTGATTCTGTACCTGTTGTTGCACACATAGATCGTAGCTCTGTAAACAAGATCATCAACTTGTAAATGGATGATAGCAATGGCTGCCTGACCTAAATTTCAGTCAGGCGTGATGCTACAGGTTCAAAAGTCACATTAATTGAGGTTAAGTGCTTAGTTACAGGTGTGGCTTTACATACTGTTGTTTGAATAGTTCCTTTATGCAGTTGTTGGTCTAATTTGAAGAGCAGTTTGTTTTCAATGTTAAGAATTACCTTTTTATCTGGGGATTACTTGGTTTTTTATAACTGACAAACTGCTGTCAGAATAAGAGAAAGTGATCATGAAATCTGGATCTACATTTTAAACTAATTTAGGACAAATCCCAGCTGAGGATCCTCTCTGAACTGGACCCTGAGCTAAATGCATCTCGCTGTCCGGTAGCTGACAGCATGTTGAGCTGTGGAGGCTTTGGAGCGTGTCTGACGCAGAAGAAGAGCACCCTCCCTCACTCATACAGTCTTGCTGACTTCTGATCATTTCAATTTGAAAAATGTTCCCTGATTTCAAAACTTTAGCTCCCGTTTGTAATTCCAGATTTTCAGTGGGGCTGCAGGGTGCAGATTCAGCCTCCAGATCAATATCAAAACCCTGAGACATTTGATTACGCACGAGTGAGTGAACTGTTCATGTTCATAATATAACTGTGTTGCATGTATTTATCTGCTTGGTTGTGTAATGACACAATGTGGATTCTCTGTTCAACTTGTTGAATATTGATTAAACTGAATGGCACAACCTCTCGGTTGGGTTTGTGCCTTATTAGAGGCGCAAACCAAGGAAACGTTTCATGCGACAAAATTACAGTTTGTCTGTTTGATTTGCTTCAAACCAGTGAGACCCACTTTTGTTCAGCCTGATGTTTATTGCCCAACCCTTCAGATATCACAGGGCAAAACAATAATGGCAGAGCTCAAAGTTTAACTGAATGAATCACATGACTGGACTAAAGTTCAAACTAATTAAACCTAACCCTAACCCTTACCCTAAGACATAAAACTCACACAGTCATTGTTGCTGAGAAGCAAAATGGCTCAGAGAACAACGCAGCTGGAGAAGATCACCTGTTCCATATGTCTGGATCTACTGAAGGATCCGGTGACTATTCCCTGTGGACACAGCTACTGCATGAACTGTATTAGACGATACTGGGATGGAGATCAGAGGAGAATCTACAGCTGCCCTCAGTGCAGAGAGAACTTCAGAAGAAGACCTGCATTGAGAAAAAGTACAATTTTATCTGAGTTGGTGGAGGATCTGAAGAAGACTGGACTCCACGTTGCTCCAGCTGACAACTGCTATGCTGGACCTGAAGATGTGGCCTGTGATGTCTGCACTGGGAGGAAGAGGAAAGCTGTCAAGTCCTGTCTGGTTTGTTTTGTTAATTACTGTGAGAAACATATTCAGCTTCATTATGAATTTCCAGCTTTGGCAAAACATAAGCTGGTGAATCCCACAAAGAAGTTCCAAAGAAACATCTGCTCTCGTCATGATGAGGTGATGAAGATCTTCTGTCGTACTGATCAGCAGTGTATCTGTTATCTCTGCACTATGGATGAACATAAAGGACATGAAACAGTCCCAGCAGCAACAGAAAGAGCTGAGAAGCAGAAGAAGCTCCAGGAGAGTCGACAACAAATCCATCAGAGAATCCAGGACCAAGAGAAAGATGTGAAGCTGCTTCAACAGGAGGTGGAGGCCATCAATGTCTCTGCTGATAAAGCAGTGGAGGACAGTGAGAAGATCTTCACTGAGCTGATTCTTCTCCTCCAGAAAAGAAGCTCTAATGTGAAGCAGCAGATCAGATCCCAGCAGGAAACTGAAGTGAGTCGAGTCAAAGATGTTCAGGAGAAGCTGGAGCAGGAGATCACTGAGCTGAAGAGGAAAGACGCTGAGCTGGAGCAGGTCTCACACACAGAGGATCACAACCAGTTTCTCCTCAACTACCCCTCACTGCCAGCACTCAGTGAGTCTACACACTCATCCAGCATCAACATCCGTCCTCTGAGATACTTTGAGGACGTGACACCAGCTGTGTCAGAGCTCAGAGATAAACTACAGGACATCCTGAGAGACTCATGGACAAACATCTCACTTAAGATTGCTAATGTGCAAGTTTTACTGACTGAACCAGAACCAAAGACCAGAGATGAATCCTTAAAATATTCACAAAAAATTACTCTGGATCCAAACACGGCAAACATGAATCTGTTATTATCTGAGGGGAACAGAAAAGTAACATCAATTGACCAACAACAGTCTTATCCTGGTCATCCAGACAGATTCACTGTTTTTCTTCAGGTCCTCAGTAGAGAGAGTCTGAGAGGACGTTGTTACTGGGAGGTGGAGTGGAAAGATGGAGGCGTTTACGTTGCAGTTTCATACAAGAACATCAGTAGATCAAAATTGTCAGATGAATGTAGGTTTGGATCCAATGAAAAATCTTGGTCTTTAGAATGTCACTGTTCCAGAAATAGTTACATATTTCATCATAACAACATTAAAACTCCAGTACCAGGTCCAGTTTCCTCCAGACTAGGAGTGTACCTGGATCATATAGCAGGTATTCTGTGTTTCTACAGCATCTCTGAAACCCCGACTCTCCTCCACAGAGTCCAGACCAGATTCACTCAGCCTCTGTATGCTGGGATTAGACTTTACTATGGATCTTCAGCTAAGTTTATTAAGCTGAAATAGTCATCTGAGGAAGATGGCCCTACATTTCTAGAGTTAGCTGAGAAGCGAAATTTCTCCTGATTATGTAGAGAAAACCTGGTAATGAATTGAGTTATTCAGTAAACTGCATTGATTGGATTCATTAAGATGATGCTTTGTGTTTTCTCCATATGAGACTTTATGCAACTGTCATGATTGACCTTTTGTGTTACTTTCCTGATTATATCAATGTGATATTTTGTTGTTAAATATGTGCATTACCTGAATTTATCTGACATTTAGCATATTTTAATAAATCTTTCATACCAGTAAACAGTAGCACAATAAAAACAGAGATGACACCTTTCTAAATGGTTTTATATTGCTTTTATTTCTCATTTTATTTGTGGAGAAACGGACTTTTGTAATATCTGTTACTAAAAGCAGCTGACCCGTTGAGCTACATTTAATCCTTTCAGCAACAGAAATCTTGACCATGAATCAAATCAACTAAACTCAATTTGGCCACTTGGTGGCAGCAAAACTCAACATAAAAGGGTAAAAAGAATCAATCAACAACCCTGTCAGAAAGAAAACAATAACTGAGTGGATAAATGAGCAGTTATACTTTACCTTAAAGACATTAATCTTAAGCAAAGGGACTCACTGAAGGGACTTTATTTCTCAGCCAGAGGGTTGACCTTTCTTGTCACCCTCTGTCATTACAGGGTCAGAGGTCATAAAGACCTAACAATGAGCTTATTCTTCTCGTCCTAATCTGACAGCCGGCCCTGTACGACCAAGTTTACATGCAAACCCTCTCCAGGGCCAGATGATCTCAATAAACCCTTTGGGGTCGTCATACCCCAGCCCCGAGTCCCTGAATTCCCCCCAGAGTTGTGTGGAAAATTGGCCTTAAATGGTAGCAGAGGGCGATGTTCCACACTCTGCATTGAAAACCAAAGTTCTGGAGCCTTTTAGCCGTCTGCTTTGGCTGGAGTGTCCCACGTGGTCATGCCGGGTTCGATTTTAAAGAACGGGATTGCATGATCAAAACAAGACCACCTTTTTCTTTGCAGCCCAGACTCTTCAGGGAAAGTATTATTAGGGGTTAGTAGGCAGTCACTAAGAATAGGCCTGAAGTGTGGCTGATCCCTCTGCTTCAGTTTTCCCAGGCATTCACTCTGGATACAGGTTTGAAGAGCAGGATTGCCCGATTAAAAAGAGCCCACCCGTGCCTCGGTAGCCCACTCCTATCCCCTCCAAGAACCCTAAAGGGACCCCAAAGTAGTTTTGGAAAGATAATGGGTTACCAGCAATACTTTGTATTGAGACTGGGAGGCCGCAACTGGACTTCGGGGAGGTGGGGCCGATTCATGCTTACTGCGTGATTTTTTTTTTTTAAGAATGGGAATGGCCGATCAAAAAGGATAAATGTTTCACAGATTAGGCCCTGCAACCAGTCTCCCATTTCATTTGGGTGGAATATTCTCTTTAAGACTGAAAATGTCTTCGCAGAATCCAGCAAATAAGTTTTGTGGTCACTCTAGGAGGGTCTTTATTTCTGATAAAGGTCTAGGATCCTCGGCAGGTTTGGGTGGCAGAATTTAGGAAAACAAAACGAGTAAATATCTTCCTATGCTCCATAGAACTTTACTGAATCATAATTCCTGTGGTTTTAAACAGAAACAATACCTACTGTTAAAGGTATTTTAGCTTTTACCTTTGTCAATACACAATTTCTTTAACAGAAAGTCTTGCAGGTGTCTTGTACAAATACCGTTTGCAAATGTATGGCCAATCTATTCCTCAAAGGGAAAGGTTTATTGGATCCTTTATTGTTTTATATCCTAAGGATATAAAACAAAATAAAATAATTTGATCAATTAATTTGATCAATTAATTTATTACCGTAAGTGAGTGACTCTCCAGATAACAGTAGATTGAGTTCTTTGATCCCAACATTGGAGCAAAACCTTTTAATAGAAACCATGGAAACCAGAAAAATAATAAGGATAATAATAATGAGTGAGACTTTCTGGATCTTCATTTCTCCTGAGAAAACCTTCAGTGTGTTGGCTAAGACACATTTATCAAAGACAAAACGATATCATGACACGAAGACCAGATTAATAATAAACTACCTGATAAACTCTTCCACCACCGTCATTTATGACATTCTGCAGCCGTCGTCATCCACCCAGTCCAAATGAACTGCAGCAATTTGAACACTAAAGAGCTGATTAGCTATTTATATAAGTAAATTAGATAAAACTTTGAAAAAAGGTTAATAATCAAACATAAGTGCTCCACAAAAATCCCTCTTTGATCCAGTTTATTTTCTTTGACCTTTATTTTACCAAGTTAGTTGGCTGAGAACAAATTCTCATTTTCAACACCAAGCTCTTCAGGAAGCATCAAATTACAAAACAACAGAACATCACAAAGCAGAAAACAAATGAAAAGCAACTTCTAGTCTATGTATCTAAAAGTCAAGTACTAAACTTCCTCATTACTGGCAATGAAGAAGTTTTCCCTGATACTGTGGCTGATTGTTGCTCACATGGAGACCAAAGCTCTGCAAACTGGATCATCAGCTTGTAAATCAAAGATGTTAAAGTTCTGCTGCAGGTTCAAAGGTTCCTTTATTTAAGGTTTTAGTAACAGGTGTGGCTTCAGAATAGAATATAAATATAATTTATTGTCCCACAATGGAAACAAATCCTGTACAAGAGCAGCAAAGTGGCAGGCAAATTTTCTGTAGTTACTGATCTAATAGGATCTGCAGTTTGTTTCTTTTTAGTTAAAAAATAGTTTTTTTTTAGTTGGTGGTTTAGTTTCTTAAAACTGACAAAATTAAATGTGGATCTACTTTTTAAACACAAAACATGGGACAAAAGCTGCTACTGTTAAAGAAATAAGCATTCAGTTTCTGGTATGAAATACTGTACCTCTCTTCCTATAACTAAAGTCATGCGAGTCTATCTTCTTCCTGCTATAAAACACCACAAGCTCCACTTTGTTCACTTTGATTTATATTGCCCAACCAATAAACAATAGTGGCAGAACTCAAAGTCTGACTGAAAGAAACACAAGTTCAGATTAAAGTTCAGTCATTAAACCTTTAAGACAGAGAAACTCACTCAGTCGCTGTTACTGAGAGGTGAAATGGCTCACAGAGGAGGTCGGCTGGAGAAAATCTCCTGCTCCATCTGTCTGGATTTCCTGACGGATCCTGTGACTATTGCGTGTGGACACAGCTACTGCATGATCTGCATTAAACAATCCTGGGATACAGATGAGAAGAAAGTCTATAAATGCCCTCAGTGCAGGAAAACATTTACACCGAGGCCTGTCCTGGTGAAAAACGTCATATTAGCAGAGTTGGTGGAAGATCTGAAGAAGACTGGATTTCACTCTGCTCCAGCTGATCACTGCTATGCTGGACATGAAAATGTGGTCTGTGATGTTTGTACTGGTAGGAAGATTAAAGCTGTCAAGTCCTGCCTGGTTTGTTTGAATTCCTTTTGTGAGAATCACCTTGAAACTCACAATGACGACCCTGAATTAAAGAAGCACAAGCTGGTGAATCCATCCAAAGAGGCGCTACACAGCATCTGCTCTCGTCATGATGAGGTGATGAAGATCTTCTGTCGCACTGATCAGCAGTGTATCTGTTACCTCTGCTTAATGGATGACCATAAAGGCCATGAAACAGTCCCAGCTGCAGCAGAAATGGCTGAGAAAAAGAAGAAGCTACAGTTGACTCAAAACCAAATCCAGCGGAATATAGAGGACCAAGAGAAAGAAGTGGAGCTGCTTCAACTGGAGGTGGAGGCCATCAATGTCTCTGCTGATAAAGCAGTGGAGGACAGTGAGAAGATCTTCACTGAGCTGATCCGTCTCCTCCAGGAAAGAAGCTCTGATGTGAAGCAGCAGATCAGATCCCAGCAGGAAACTGAAGTGAGCCAAATTAAAGATGTTCAGGAGAAGCTGAAGGAGGAGATCGCTGACCTAAAGTGGAAAGATGCTGAGCTGGAGCAGCTCTCAAACACAGAGGATCACAACCAGTTTCTCCTCAACTACACTTCCCTGCCAGACCTAAGTGAGTTTATACACTCACAGGGCATCTATATGCATCCTTGGAAAAACTTCAAGGATGAGATAGCAGCTGTGTCAAAGCTCAGAGATCAACTGCAGGATCTTCTGGCAAAGACTCGTGCAAACAGGTCCGTTAAAGTCAGCAAGGTGGAGGCTTTAAAGTCAGAACCAGAACCAAAAACCAGAAATGAGTTCTTAAAATATTCACAAGAAATCAGTCTGGATCCAAACACGGTGAACACAAAGCTGCTATTATCTGAGGGGAACAGAAAAGTAACGAGAAAGAATAAAAAACAGTTTTATCCAGATCATCCAGACAGATTCACTTGTCACTTTCAGGTCCTGAGCAGAGAGAGTCTGACTGGACGTTGTTACTGGGAGGTGGACTGGAGAGGAGACAGAGTTGGAGTCGCAGTTTCATACAAGAACATCAGCAGAGCAGGATTGTCAGAGAAATGTGAGTTTGGAATGAATGACATGTCTTGGTCATTTGACTGCCGAACAAAGAGTTACACAATTTATCACAACAAAGTTGAAACTCCAGTACCAGGTCCAGTTTCCTCCAGAATAGGAGTGTACCTGGATCACAGAGCAGGTATTCTGTGTTTCTACAGCATCTCTAAAACCATGACTCTCCTCCACAGAGTCCAGACCAGATTCACTCAGCCTCTGTATGCTGGAGTCTGGCTGTTTTATGTTGACTCTTCTGCTGAGTTCATTAAGGTTAAATAGTCAGCAATGATCTGAGGTTAAAATCTGTACTTTAGTCTCATTCACTGTAAACTCAATGTCATTTCTTCACTGCTCAGATCAGCTGTCTTTATGGAGCCACTTCGTCACTGTTTTTTGTTTTTTGTTGATGTTGGGTCTTGTCCCGTCTCTCAAATTTAACTTTATCATAGCGAGTTATTTTTGACAGTCCAGACTATTCTGCGGTTCTGTTAGCATGAAGCCAACTTCTGCTCCATTAGACTCTGTTTTCAGACAAAAATACAATCATGAAGGTTAATCACTTTTTTCTTTTTTTTAGTAATCAGTGGTTAATTGTATTGTTTAGTTCTGATTGTTATATTGTGTGAAAAGTGAGACTGAAACTGTGTTTATCCTGTTAATGATTAAATCTATGACGTGTCGGGAAACTGAGCCGACTGCATGCGGCGTCACATGGAGTCTTACATCTGTCTGAATAAAATCCCTCTGATGTAGAAAAACCAATGATCAGATCGACTGTGGTCACGAACACGTGGCCGGACCCTGGAGTCAGATTATGATAAATGTACTTTTTCTAAAAATGCTTTGCAGATTCAATGTTTTGAGTGAATCTCTGCTGAATCTTATTTGGTTTTTCCTGCCATGTGTGATTCAGGCTTTAATATTTCAAAGTGAAGAACATTAAATTGTCAGTAATGCAGACTTGGTGTCTAAATGCGCAGACATTGGTCAGTTTTAGATGTGATTTATTTTTTCATATGACTTTTAATAAACTATCACTCACTGGGAAAAGTGTAAATGATGTAAATGAGGATTTAGATTCAATTGAATTTACTGATAAGTGATCGAATTACGTTTTATTTTGGTAAGCTGTGAAATTGATTGATATATGAAAATGTTCTGTGTAAATTAAGTAAATTTTGATCAAATTCATTTGTACCTTCAATGAAATTAAGCTTAAAATCAATAAGCACACTTAAGATTTTCAATCACGTTTATCATCTTTAGTGGCTGCAGACCCCTGGCAAAAACAAATCTGTCTTTGTTTTTTAAAAAAGTCACAAAACATTATTTTCCAGCGTTTGTTTATCTATGCAAATCAAAAACCTGAAATGGAATAAAAAGTGTTAAGATCTACTTTGATTTGTTTAAACATTAAGCTGTAACTAAGAATTGTTTTTAGACACAAAGTGTAAATTTTATTGAAATCTTAATTCTTAGTTTAGTTTGTTTAAAAAAAACTTATTTGAATAAACTCTTACCAAAAACATGTCTAGTTGATTATTGAACCATCTTCTTTTACTTATTTATATTCCAATTACATGACATTTCAGGATTAATAAATAAATGAGCTGGCTGCCTACATGTAAAAAGGCACAAAATCAAAACCTGTAACCAGAATCCTGCTTGCATGACCAGGGGAAAAGGCACATATGTGGAAATGAGTGAGTTTTTGTTGAATGGATGTATGTGAGCGAGTTGTCATGACTCTGGGAGAACATTGGTCCAGACAACAAACAGGAAGTAAAGAATAAAAACTGGTAACACTTTATTTGACAGGGTGTGAATAAACCTGACATGAAACGAACATGAAGGAGTCTTTATTAATAACTGACTGTTGTTGTGAAGTGTCATTCGGTAAATAATGACACTTTAATGCAAAGTTGCCACTTTTAATGGACTTTTAATGCAACTTTTAAAGCAACTTTTTGTTAAAAGTGTCATTTTTTACTGAATGACGCTTCATGACATCAGTCATAGACATTCATAGACTCCTTCATGTTCATGCCAGGGTCATGTCAGGCGTATCCACACCCTGTCAAACAAAGTGTTACATAAAAACCATAAGCAAACTGCTCTGGTTAACAGTAAAGAGACTTTTCATTGGGATTCTTTACCACACACACTTCACATATTCACAAAAGAATCGGAGTCCCAATGAAACAAGAGACTTCCCATCGATACAGAAAGCGGACTTTCATTGGACTTCCTCCAAACTGAAGCTGTCATAGACTAACAAGGTGAACACATTCGCTCACAAACACAGACAGGAAGTTTAGATCTCACCCAAAGTGATTCTTAGGACAAATGTGCTTCACATGTGAAACATGGAGGTTGGGAGAAGCTGTGAAAATGACCAAACTGTGGGAGAAACTGACCTGTTTCCAGCACCATCCTGCTGAAAAGACTTCAGACATACTTAAAGTCTCTATGAGTGACACAAAGTTCAAACGCTGAGTGTTGAGTGTTGATTCTGTTGGATCGGTCCTGCTGGACTTGTTTCACCAGAAACAAGAAACATAATGTTGTAATGTAACTTATACAAATGTGACGATCTATTAAAGTTTGTTTAAATTAAACGTGGAGACTTACCTTGTTTACTTGCTTCAGAAGATTTCTTTTACTTTGAGTTGTTCAGTTGGAGGTTCAGGGGTCACGTTTTATTCAGAAGTTGATTTTAATTGTATTTCCTGAGTGTTTCTTTTTCTCAGGAACCTGTAATGTTCCTGGGCTTTTTATTAATGTTTCTGTTGCGGCGTCTGAAACCCAGGATGTTTATTTGGATCATGTTGCTTGGTGCTGAACGGGCCCTCGGAGTGAGCAGCGGTTTGGGGATGTAGATCTTTGGCCACCATTATAGCAAATTAGAAATGCTTTTAAAAGACACATGAATACAGCATTTAATGTGAGATTCTTTAGGTTGAAAAGAAATGATCTCAACTATCTGTGTTAAACTGTGTGTAGTCGTCACAGTGAATATTAAATGGTTTATCCTGTTCCAAAAGAAAGCTTTGATAAGTTTCTTTGTTTCATATCAGAAACAAACTGTTTTGTTGAATAAAATATTTTTATTCTAAATTTCCTAGGGGTATGAATATGTTTAGGCTAAACTCTTTCAGGAAATATACTCAAGAGTTAAACACACCTTTTGGAAATGAGTCAGTCTTAAAACACGTCTTCTTCCTGCTTTGAGACAGATATTCCAGATTTTCAACATTTCTTTACTCATCTATAAAGCCTGTGAGTAATTAAGACCTGCTGAGAGTCAACAGTCGTCTGATTTAAACGTCGTTGCTGCTGAGAGGTCAAATGGCTCAGAGAGGAGTTTGTCGGGAGGAAATCTCCTGCTCCATTTGCTTGGATCTACTAAAGAATCCGGTGACTATTCCCTGTGGACACAGCTACTGTAAGAACTGTATTAAAACATACTGGGTTCAAGAACATCAGAGGAGAATCCACAGCTGCCCTCAATGCAGAAAAATGTTCAGATTTAGGCCTATCCTTGTGAAAAACATCATGCTAGCAGGACTAGTGGAGGATCTGAAGAAGACTGGACTTCAAGCTGCTCCAGCTGATCACTGCTATGCTGGACCTGAAGATGTGGCCTGTGATGGTTGCACTGAGAGGAAGATGAAAGCTGTCAAGTCCTGCTCTTCCTGTGAAAATCATCTTCAACCTCACTACGATGCTCCACCATTAAAGAAACACGAGCTGGTGAATCCTGGTTTTAAGAGTCGACAACAAATCCATCAGAGAATCCAGGACCAAGAGAAAGATGTGAAGCTGCTTCAACTGGAGGTGGAGGCCATCAATGTCTCTGCTGATAAAGCAGTGGAGGACAGTGAGAAGATCTTCACTGAGCTGATCCGTCTCCTCCAGAAAAGAAGCTCTGATGTGAAGCAGCAGATCAGATCCCAGCAGGAAACTGAAGTGAGTCGAGTCAAAGATGTTCAGGAGAAGCTGGAGCAGGAGATCACTGAGCTGAAGAGGAAAGACGCTGAGCTGGAGCAGCTCTCACACACAGAGGATCACAACCAGTTTCTCCTCAACTACCCCTCACTGCCAGCACTCAGTGAGTCTACACACTCATCCAGCATCAACATCCGTCCTCTGAGACACTTTGAGGACGTGACAGCAGCTGTGTCAGAGCTCAGAGACAAACTACAAGACGCCCTGAGAGATACATGGACAAACATCTCACCAAGACTCACTGAGGCTGAGAGTTCACTGACAGAACCAGAACCAAAGACCAGAGCTGAATTCCTAAAATATTCACAAGAAATCTCCTTGGATCCAAATACAGCAAACAGATTTCTGTTACTGTCTGAGGGGAACAGAAAAGTAACTAGGGTAGAAGAACAACAGTTTTATCCTGATCATCCAGAAAGATTCACTGGTTGTTGTCAAATCCTGAGTAGAGAGAGTCTGACTGGACGTTGTTACTGGGAGGTGGAGTGGAGAGGAGGAGGAATTGAAGTCGTAGTTTCAAATAAAAACATTGGCAGAGCAAGGAGATCAAATGAATGTGAGTTTGGATTCAATGACAAATCTTGGTCATTAAATTGTACCACAGACAGCTACACTTTTTATCATAACCTTGTTAATACTCCAGTACCAGGTCCAGTTTCCTCCAGAATAGGAGTGTACCTGGATCATATAGCAGGTATTCTGTCTTTCTACAGCGTCTCTGAAACAATGACTCTGATCCACAGAGTCCAGACCAGATTCACTCAGCCTCTACATGCTGGGTTTGGTCTTTTCTCCTTATTTTCATATTATGGTGAAGCGACTGCTGAGTTTGTTAACTTGAAATAGCTTATTTAGTCTCCATCTTTGTTGTCGTTTCTTCGTAGCACAGAGATCTTTATGGCTCTGCTTGGTCGTCCTATATGTTTATATTGGAGTTTGAGTGACTCTAGTTATTTATTTATTTTTTTACCCTTCCAGGGGGTCTTTTGTGGGCTCTAGTGCCCCTTATATGATAGTAGGCTGACAGGAAACGGGGAAGGAGAGGGGGGAAGACATGCGGCAAATGTCGTCGGGTCCGGGAGTCGAACCCGCGATGTCCGCGTCAAGGATTCAAGGCCTCCAAATACGGGTCGCGCTAACCGCTACGCCACCACGGCACGCCCACTAGTTAGTTATTTTTGATGGTGCAAACTGCCGTGTTGTTTAGTTAATATAAAGTCACCTTCAGCTGCATTACTCTATTTTTAGAACAAGGAAATTGTTCTTTATTTAATAATCCCTGGTCCATTGTATGGTTTAATGGTGATTTTTGCTACTTTGTTCTGTTATTTGTTGTTTTGTTGATGTTAGAGTTTGTTTGGGTGCTGCCCCTTCCTGTTTCTGTTCAACTATAGATGCTATCACTGCTCAGAAGGATTTTATTCATCTGATGTTTATTTACATTTATCACTTTGTCAGACCAGATATTGTTCAGAACCGTGTGCAGATGAGGTTCTATCACATGTAATTTCTGTGATTTATTTTTATAAGTGGTTTTGTGAAAACAGAATATTTATGTTTGCTTTGTTAGGTTAAAAATCAATTACTGGTTTATATAACACACAAATACTATGAACGAATAAATAGTTTCAGTGTTTTTAATTCCTTCTTTTACTGTTTTATTATTTATTGAAGTGTGGTTTGTTGAACATCAGATCTCGCTGTTCAAATACTTTTAGTTAATGGCTTGATATGTAATTTGTTTTGTAATTTGTTTTGTCTCAGATAAACTGGCTGCAGGAAGAAGATTATGTTCATATAAATGAATCAACTCCTTGTAATTCTAGTTCTTAGCTTTTACATTCCTTGAATTACTGAGGAGGAAGAGGAGCAGCAACCGCTCCTCATTCAGTCCCAAACCCAACAATGGCTACAAGCTAGTTTTCCTCTTCCACATTACAAAGCACTGAAACCTCTGTTGGTTGTTTTTTAAATAATCCATCTCAGTTTTTATTTTGTATCTGAGCTTTTTATCTTATTTATTGTTAAATAAATTCATGTTGACACTAAACTGATTCCTTAAATGAACCTTTTAATGGTAGCTTTGATTCATTTTGCTTTTCTCAAAGAATCCACACTCCTGTGGTCATACTTTGGACTTTCTTTTGATTTATTGAGTGTGAAGAATTAGACGTACTGCCCCATAACTGCATCCTGTTTGACCTTTTAAAAACTATCTTTGAGTTTATTTCAACTAAGCACTGAAAACCAGAGATAAAATATAATTATAATATATTTTTATATACATAAAAATGCAAATTGAAAACCATTTTGGCACTACCACAAAAGCTAATTATCTCCACTAAAGACAATTAGTGCCAAGGAGAATTACGCCTCCTACTCCCTGAACCAGTCTATCACAAGTTAAATATTAAATATGCCTGTTTTATGAGGGAAGAAAAGACACTGATGGAAAAACCCTTTCATTCATTATATTTAGTAGCCAGCTGACCTTCCTTTGGGTTCATAATGTTGCAGCAACTTCAGATTATGGCAACGTAAACTGTACTTTAAGTTCCTGGACTCGAGGAGCGTCCAGGAGCCTCTAGACAGCATCCTACTGGCCGCCTTTGAGTTTGACATTTATCTGGTCATCAAGGACTGCAGCATTGTTCTCAACCAAAAAAAAATAAAAAAAATAAATTATTGTTGTTGACTTCCAGATGTCCCCGGGCCCTCTGTCCTCCCGTCCTCCTGTCCTGATGAAAGTCTACAACACTCAACCTGATTGGGTGTTAATCCTATAAGCTGCAACTTCTTCTCAACGTAACGTGTATTTTATAATGTTGACTTGATCCCTAGTTAGTGCGTGTGTGCGTGTGTGTGTGTGTGCGTGTGTGTGTGTGTGTGTGTGTGTGTGTGTGTGTGTGTGTGTGTGTGTATCTGTCTACATTTCTTCTATTCACCACTAGATGGAGCCTCTGTACCACACCTGATCCAGACTGGCAAGCATGAACTTCTGCAAAGGAGTTTCATAATTCTAGTTTTTCCAAACCAGTACGTAAATATAAATTAGTAAATAATATTACATGCACAGTCTTCAGTTTGCATTAATAACATTTATGGGTTGTATTATTGACCTCTGACATTAGAGAGGATAGTTTTTGTTTCCTTGCTGAGAAAGAAACAAACGTTTCAACACGTCTCAGATGCCGTTTAGTCTCTCTCCACTGTGTGTGTGCGTGGGTGTGTGTGGGTGTGTGTGCGTGTGTGTGAGGGGTGGACGGGGGGGGTCCCATCCAGGTGCCACAATGTCTCCTGTGTTGTTGTCTTTATAAACAAACTGAACGCCACAACTGCTCCCATCGGCTTGTTCCTGTGGGACAACAGAGAGCAGGAGTCTTGGTAATGATTAACATGGAGCTTATGGTGAATCTGAGTTTTATTTTGCATTTCTTTAGTATTTATAGAAACACTTGGAAGACAAAAGTTTAACCATGCATTTATTTATAGTAAGCACATGTCTAAACGTTGAGCTAGTGCTAGTCTTTCCACAACTAGCCAAATATATAATTTAAGTGGAAAAAGTGACATACTTGAGATTTGTGTAACCTTATATCACAACATATTAATGCTTCAGATGTCTCTGTTAGGGTAGACAGTCAGCAAACACCAACAGCCAGAAGTAATATAACATTTAATTATGCTAACCATTAGATCAGACCTAACAGCTGTTAATACGCTTCAGTGGTAAAGTTACTGTAAACTCAATAAATTGTATTTATACTGTCTGGCATGTAAAGCTGTTGAAAGTGGACATTTAAATGTCTTGCAGCTGCAGTCAGGACTTGACTTTGTCTGGTGAAGTGAATGTAAGCTGTCATTATGAAGGCATAATAAGTGCTTTAAGCTCAGCAGCCTGTATTTATCTTATTTTGAAGTGAGAAAGGAAGTTGTTCTCGAGTTGTCCTGTTGCTTCAGCAGGGTTAAATACTTTAAGATGTTTATGTGATGTGTTTATATATTCAGAAGAAAAAAGAAATGGCAACAAAGTGAAAAATAAGTTATAATATCTGGTAAGTACTGTAAAAATAGAGACCAGCTAAATGTTGGCTGCTAGGAATGCTAAAGTTTATATCAATCTCCGGTAAACTTAATGGATGTTTCACAGTTTTTAAGGAATTTTGATTGAATTTAAATGCATATCTGGAATTTAAATGAGTTTATTTTATTAGTTTTACAATTTTATTTTATTAGTTTATGTGAAAACAAAGAAATGGAGAATCTTTTTTTCTGGTGGTCCGCGAGCGCCCCTAGTGGTCCGCGAGGTACTGCATGTAAACCGCCGTTTATTTGCGGTGACGTCATCTCAAAGCGCGACGCTACAGCTAGCTTACCGAAGGATTGTGATTAAAAATGATAATAAATAAGTGGCTTGAAAACTCAAAAGAAAAGCTGGAGATACCGGTGGGAAGGAAACAACTGCAGGAATATAAATATGATCGGAGAGTATTGATGAGTCGATTCGATTCTTTTGAACGAGTCCCAGTTGGTGAGAACTGTTCTTTGTCTTTTACGAGTTCGCTTGCTTATAATTCTGTTGACATCACATGTCAACAGCTATTGTTATTTTTATTTATTTAAAAATTATTAAATTTAATTATTTAAATACAATTGATAGAATTGGGTTTATAATTTTTATATTTAATGGTGCAGAAAATGATTTTAGTTTCTGCCAAAGTAACTCATGTCTATTTTTCTTTTATTGTGCTTCTAAATTACAAATAGCCCTAAAATGTTATGAATTCGCTGCTTATTTTTGTTATTTCCATGTGTTTGACATAATTGGAAAACTTAAAATCCACACTTTATGAATCTGTAAATAACTCAAAATGCACCAAATTGACTTGTTCATGGTTTTGTTGTCATATTTATAAAACAGCTCCACTTCTCATTAGTTAAGACACTAATATTTCCACTTTAGGTTGTATATACTAACATGTTATGTTACTGTGGGGCATTTTCAGTTTAGGTGGCCCATGAATGTTTGTTAAATGGGTTAAATTAAATAATAATCCTGGTGATGTGGGCGAAGATATAGAGATTTTTTAACTTGTTATAAATGAAATAATCTGCCAGTGGATCTAGTATTTTTAAATAAATATTCCAAGACTTTTTGACCTGAAGGAAACGCCTATATTTTGCTGAAAATGTTAGTTTTGTCTTATTTCAATTGTACTAAGATATTTGAACTGGAAACTACTCAAAAATACTTGGTGAGATTTTGTTTATACAATTATTGTTCATTTTATCTTTTATGTTCTTAATTGTAATTTATATATTGTGTCTGTACGCTATGAAGCTGAAATCCTGCCAATAATCTGATTCTGATTTTGATTTTGAATGGGATTATGGTGAAATCCTCAGATTGTAACAGTTATAGAGCAGACAGTAGGTGTGTGTGCAGGAATGTGCAGCAGTCGACATTCCCCAGACTCAAGTCTCAACTGTTGCATCATGGGAAATGAAGTCTGCTCCCATGGGAACTGTACTGATATCTTGTATTTGTGTCAGTCTACAGAAATCTAAAGAAAACGAATCCGTATTTCTCAGGATATAATGATGTCAGTTTTTTTTACTTTCTGACTTAATCAGGTGTAACTACGGATGAATGTTAAAAAGGATCTTTGCTCATCCGAATGTGCTTCTTATGCGCGAGACAGAAAGGAAAAAGTGGGGCACTAATCTGGTGAGAAAGGTTGGCAATCTAAGAGCTTTTTTCCTGGATTACTACACATATAAGAGATTAAACTCCCCCATACGCAGCGCCACACATACATTCCTCCAGACGAATTACATTAATGCTGTCTAATACTCCAGAGTTTATCTTTGTGTCGAATCGGTTTTAATGTGTGCGACCTCAGCCTCTGGTTGTTAAACGTGGCGATCATGCTACGGTCAGATGACCGGCGTGAATAAAAAGCGCGTTAGAGCCTCAGTGGCATGTCTGGTATGCGAACACATCCCCTCTTACAGTTTGAGTCTGAAGGATGAACCTGATGATCAGGCGAGGCGTTCAAGTTTCAGCCGCTGGGAGAAATATTTACATTTCTACTCACTTTACAGATAGAATGGGGTTTTTTTGATACTGGAGAAATTTATAAGCCGTAGTTTCGCTTGTTTTTCTACCTGAAACTAGAAAGATTGAGACTCAGAACTTCACATTTAGTTTGAGTTAAATTTTGTTCAATTTATTCAACACAAGTTATCGAAATAAAGTCAATTTAATTCAATCTGCTCACCTCTTGTCCTGTTTCTGTTTGTGTGAGATTTTATTACCGTTCAAGCTGCAAAAAACTTAATATCTTGTATTTTTCCCATTTAACTTTTAGTCTCGTTTCTCAATGAACGTGAAATAAGATGAAACTAACTCTTGGTTCGTTTCTGTAATCCTGCAGCAGCCCTGCTGAGCAGGCTGGAAAAACCCCAGAAGGCCCATGTGAGCGCTGCAGATATTCTTGTCCTCATTTATGATTCTTTGTGAAAATAAAAACAAAAAAAACACAGAGCAGAGAGCTTGAAGCAAGAAAGGTGCAGAAAATCTGTCCTGTTTGATATTTACACACCAATGAATTAATGTTTGTTGTACTTTAAAGTCCAGCTGCACAGACTTGTGGGAAATGTGGAAATATTACAGCAAAAATATAAAATATTATCAGTTATTTTGGTGTAGTTTCTGGTTCAAATATCTTAGTACACATGAATTAGACAAAACTAATTTATGATGGATGACGAGGCTGAAACAGGTGACAAAAATAATGAGTCTTCAAAACTTAAACTAAAGAGATAATCAACTTTGTTTCCCCGATAAACTGGTTAATAGGTTAGATAGGGTCCTATTTTTATGTTTCTGTGCGAATTTTGACATTTGTATGTCAATTTCTTTAGTTCCACATCATTTTGAATTGCCTCACTGCTGCCCCCTTTGGCCAAACGGTGCCTAGCGGTTGATTTCTCCTGTTTGTTGAAAACTGTACTGATTTTTGTCATAATTACAATTTTCACCAATTGTTTATTCCAGATTTACCACATCCACTGCAAAAACACAAAATCTTACAACTCGTATTTTCTTGTTCAAATTCAATTAAATTCAATACAATTCAAACTTCATTAAATATTAAATATTGGTCCATATTGCAAATATTTTACTACACTTGAAATAAAACACAACTAACTTACAAGCAACTTTTCAGCAAGATATAGGATCTTGTTTTTTAAGTTCATAAAAGCTGGCACGTGAAAATGGCTGCAAACAGATGCACAATTTAACAGCTGTACACCTGTGAAAAGTAGAAGTGGAGCCTCCTGCACAACCAACAAGGATACAGCAAGTGGTTTCTTGGTGGTGAGTCAACAACAAAACACCGGTCTTTTCCACACTCCAAAACACAAAATCTTTCCAAGTATTTTGGGTTTAGTTTTTACTGAAGACATTTTAGTTTACTTTAAATAAGACAAACTAATTTACCAGTAACTTTTCAGTCAGATGAGAGGCTGTTTTAGGTCAATAATTAATTAATAAAAGCTCTAGTTTCACTGGCAGATTATCTCACTTATAACATGGGGGAAATGAAATATTCTGCCAGGGGACTAGTAGTTTTCATCAATATTAAGGAATTATTTAATTAGAAAAATCTATTATATCTTGCTGAAAATTACTTCTAAGTTAGGTTTGTCTTATTTTAAGTGCAGTGAGATATTTGCAGTAGAAACTAGACCTTGGTACGATTTTGTGTTTTTGCAGTGAATGTCTTTAACTGGCCAGGTTAGAGTTCAGCAAACTGTTAAAAATGATCTCATTGCGTCTGAAACAACAATAGCTGCACCCATTTGGCCTAATTTTTCTTGATCTCCTGATCTTTCTCTTTCTTTCTTCTTTTTGTCTCCTTCACTTGTGATTTGTGTGTGAAAATACCTGACAGCTCTCCTCTACAAACCCTCTTCCTGTTGTCTTTTGTCTCACACATTATTTGTGATTAAGTCTCTTTCTTTGGCTCATACACACCTCAACACGCCCTCATGCCCGCTCTCTCTCTCTCTGTGTGTGTGTGGGGGTGTGTGTGTGTGTGAGGTCACATTCCAGCGCCGGGCAGCTTTCCAGCCATTCAGGTTCAGTGCAACCTATCCAGCAGAGTCAGCACACGGACACAAACTCGGCCGTGCTCTTTGAGCTGCAGCAGCATTCCTGAAGTCTTCAGCAGGACGAAGGTTCAAACTTTGTAACCTTCCAGTTGCTGTTCGGCCTCCTGATGTGGATGGAGCTGCTGAGGGGCCAGAGTCAGCAGGCGGAGGGAACCAAGGGCATCATCAGAGTTAAAGCGCTTAGAAAGCATCAGAGACCCGGGGTCTGCAACCTGTGGCTCGTACGAAACCAAACAGGAAGTTTGATTTGATTATGGTCATTTTAGGGGTTTTCCCAGAAGTCCTTGAGTGAAATCTGCTCTTACAGGTGCGTTCACACCAGCCCTGTTTAATCCGCTTTAATCAAACTCTAGAAAGTTTGGTTTGAAGAAAAGTGAACTCTGATCCACCTACAAACTTCGGTTGAAGTGAACTCTGATGCGGTTTGAATGCATATGTGAATGCCAAACACATCGGTGAAAGCTCCCAAAGCAGAAAGTGGACGACAGCGCAGGGGATTCTGGGTAAATACAACCAAAACAAACTCGCTAGTTTAGCGCTAGCGTGAGAAATGGCTTGGCTCACCCGATTTTGCGAAATAGGTTTTTGTGTTTTATTATAATGTTGGATTCTGCTCTGAAAATCTGAAAATAGGAGTAAATTTTAATGATTTTTTCTATCTTTCATAATGAAACATTTTATGTAGAACGTATTTAGAAAGTGAGTTTTATTTTAAAGTGACTTCATGGCTTCTCACGCTTTCAGCTCAACTCAAATTTAAATAATTTTAACCACATCCCTCATGCAGCCTCTAGTGGCCACTGTTTGTACTGCACTCATGGCAGGTTCTTCATTATCTCCGCAAGTTCAACCAAACCATGTATGAAAGCGTCTTAACATCCTGAAATATCAGTTTCTCCTCTCTTTCTCCTTAACTCGCTCCGTCTTTCAGCTTTGATCGGTGAGTCTGTTAAATCTCAGCGTCTCCTCTGAGAGCGCTTAGAGACCCACACATGACTGCTTGTTAAAATATACATGAGCACTAAGTCTCCTACATCCCTGCAACACCACCAGCATTCATTATTGATGAACACACTCTCACACACACACACACGGCGCGGTTTGCAGCAGTATTGTTTATTGTCTTTGTTAAGCACATGTTTGCTGCATTGCACCTTTGCAATCTGTCCCACTGGAAACACGAGAGGCAGCTTGTTAGCCCACCAACAACAGTTTCTGTGTGCTGACCGTCGCAGTGCTGCTTTCCTGCTGGATTTTAATGAAGACGCTCTCGGCTGTGGCTGCTCCAGGCGCTGCCATCGCACCTGGAAATGGTGGCAAACAGTTGTTTCACGCTAACGGATTAGATCTGAGGTCCTCACTGAAGCCTCCAGGCTTCTTTAACTCATGAATATGATGTAAAACAAGCATTAATTACCTCTATTTCTGTGAATGTCTTGGCTTTCATTTGCTGAAAGGCAGAGCGGTTTGTTTTTTCTCGGTGGTGTTATGACTTTACCCCCATCTCTGCTCTCATGTTAACCAACATGTTTTCAGAAAATTTCAGCTTTCTGAGAAGAAAATTGCTGTTTAGTCTGAACTTTACCTACATTATTATGAAAATGACGTTCGGTTTCAAAACAAAGAGTCACAAGAGGAACAGTTCCTTTGCAAGAGATTGTTGTAAAAATATCATCGCAGTTTAAAGGTAACCCATCATTGAACAGGTTAAAACAGATCTATGTACATTATATCTACACAGTTGGTCTTAGATGATCAGATTTTAGTCTGGTGAGTTCTGCCTTTCAGATTGAGCTGTTTTAGGGCCTTTGTCACTTTAAATCCAAATAAGTTGCCAACTCAACGTTTACTCTTTAAACACGTAAACATGGAGGCGCAATTATACAATCTTAAATCTTTGACAAGCAAAAGAGGAGCCTCCTGCACAACCAACAAGAATTCAGCAAGTGGTTTCTGGATGGAAAATCAATATCAAAACATTTGTCTTTTCCAGCAGCCATTGTACAGCAGTGAAACCAGCTGAGCAAACCTGCTGGAGCTCAGCTTTGGTTGCTAGGTAACGGCTCAACAATTAGGAGGTTTTTGAAACGACTCGTTTTCCATGAATGCTTCAGGTTCACTTTGATCCTGTTACACCTTAATTTTCTCACTGTGGCAGAATAAAGGGTTGCATATTTTTTTCTATTTCCTAATTAAAAATGAGTCCAAAATGTAAGAAAACAAAGTAACTCCATGACTGAAGCTTAGCAACAACATTTCAAACATTTTGAGATCTGAACTTTGACTATAAACTTGATTCTTTGCTTTTCTTACCCGCTCTGTTGTAGTTTCGCCGCCATGTTTGACTCTAGAACAGTTTGCTGAGCAGTTGATGGAAAACCACGTTTTCCTTTTGGATTTGTTATGTTTGTGCTCATGTTTTAGTAACGGTGAACACAGATCAGAACATCCCGCTGTTTTTCCAACTGCAGCCAGAACGGGCTCAGCTCTGAGGTGACATCACTCCCAGGACCCGACATGCAACACAAACAGACCATAATTGCCCTGTCAAGGACTCAGCTGGTTACCACGAAGCCGACATGAAGCTTTTGGTGCTTCAACATTTCCCTGAACTCTGCAGGGTTCACTTCCAGACCTCCGGACCTTTACTGCACACCCTGCCTCTGTTTCTGCCCGTTTCTTGTCTGATTACTGTAAATAAAATTCTGATTACTGTTCTGTTAAAAGCCTTTGATTCTCCCCAAACTGACAGGTTGCTTCTAAGATCATTAAGACGCAGCTGCTCCAGAGCAGAAAATCTGTTAAAAACATTAAAGTGTGGAAACATAGCTCTGCCCCTGACAATTTTTTACAATTTCCACTAAAGTGGGCGGAGCCAGCACAGACTGAGGGGCGTGGCCAAATGTAGGGATTCAACCATTCACCCCAGAGAGTGAAGCAGAGTTCACCTTTTTAACGTTTTCATCCGTTCATTTGGGTTTGTGCTGCTTATTCTGGCAAACATGGTCACTTATTACATGAGAAACCTTCTTGTTAAAAATAAAATGATCTGCCAGTGGAACTAGAACTTTTTCATCAATATGAATTCATTATTGACTTAAAACAAGTTCTTCTGTAAAATTTACTTGTTAGTTTTCTTATTTCAACTAATCTAAGATATTTGCACTAGAAACTACACACAAAAAATACTTGATAATATTTTGTGTTTTTGCGAGTGTTTTGTTAACTTGTTGGTTGTGCAGGAGGCTCCACTTTTGCTTTTCACAGACGTGCAGTTGTATAATTACCCATCTTTTTGCCGCCAGTTTCATGTGTGAGTGTAAATGTTGAGTTTGGGGAAGTGGCCAGCAGCTGTTTATTTGGATTTAAATTAACAGGAGGCCCCAAACATCCAGTTCTGAAACAAAGTCTCATTATCTAAGAATGATTTGGTGCAAAAAATGTAATGACAATGTTTCTTATGTACTATTAAACCTGTCCTAACCTGTTCAGGGAAGCACACAGGTCACATTTAAAGCCAGTTTCTCCAGTAATCTGCTGCTGAATCCCACCACAAACAGTGAGAACCTGTCTGGGGCCGGCGACCCCTGATGGTCCGCCTGTCGACTTCATTAAAGACGCTCGGATGACGGACTGAGAGTCTCTCCTCTGCTCCTACTGTAGGCCACACAGAACATCTCCAGAGTGAAATGAAACATCATCTCCTGAAAATCAATCCTTCACACATTCCTCTGATCCTGTCAGCCTCGGCCGCTCTTTATTGATTCTTCTCACACTCGCAGGATAATCCAGCCGACACACACTCATTTATATATATATATATATATATATATATATATATATATCTACACGTCTTTGAAGTGTAAATGTGAGAGTTTCTGACTTTGAAGTGTTTTCCCTTCCCTTTCCCAGTTTCCAACACTCGTCCTGAATAAAATAAATCTACTGACACACGTCCTGTTTTTGTAGTTTTCTTTATTTTCCTCTCTAATGACTTTTTTTGGTCCCGTTTTCACACATGAGCTGCAAAGGAATTTGATTCAGACCTTCTGTGCAGTTTTTCTCACACATGTCCATTCACAGCTGGAGATTCTTTACTCAAGACGTAACGTCCCTGAGTGGGTCCAAGCTGCAGAAAACACGGCAGTGGGGGGGATGATGGATGCTTTTTTTCTGTTTATGAATGGATTCGCAGCATCAAAGAACGAGGAAAAGATGAAGCATGAAGGATCGGCTGCTGGTTTCACACTTTGTGTTGGTTTTACTGACATTCCCACCTGGATGATGTTTGGAAATTTCAGGGCTTCAGTTCGCAAATCAAAGCAACTTTACATGCAAATTGGAAAGTGAGGTAGGAAAGTTCACCTTCAGAGTTGGGAATGATGAGGTTAATCTCATATTTACACTCATGCATGGCAGGACTGGAGCAGGTTTGGATGTAATTTGCAGTTCCTGCAGTGATGAGGGTGGAAATGAGTCTGTGTGAGAGAAATTCACTAATCTGGAATAAAGGAGCAAAACTTTCAACTTTTGGTGAAAGTTTTGTCTTATTTCCAGTGTACTAAGATATTTAGCACAAAAATACTTGGTAAGATTTTCTGTTTTTGCAGTGAACACAATAAATATACATCAGCAAAATGCTAACAATAAGATCCCAGGTTTGCGCTAAATATGCATCAACAGGCATTAACGGTATAAATACACATTGGAAAACGTGCAGCATGTGATGCAGACAAATGGGATCAACTGGAATGAACTTTAGATTGAACTGAAGTTATTTTTTTCCCAAAGTTCCTGAAGACGACTTTTGTTGTAAATTGGTTTAACTTAAATAAAACCAAACTGAATTTTTTAAAATATGTTATTTTGTACATTTGCTGAAAAGTTTAAGCACAGAATGATTTGGGTATTTGAAATGACTTGATATGTTTTAATGATGTTATAAAACACATTTTACATGCGGTTAGCATGGATTCAACGAGCCTTTACAGCCTTTACTGCTCGTTATCCTTCACCACCATTTTAACTGAAGTCCCCACATCTAACAACAACAACACAGTAGTGGAATATTCCTCCGTAACGTCAACACTCCACCGCCGGTCCTTCACTGTGGGAACGGGCCTGGTTAACGCAGAGCTTCAGGTTTTACAAGGCCATCAGGGGGAAAAGTCGCTGGAGGGACGAATACCAGAGCGGGGGCTGGGTGGGAACCTTCAAAGCTTTGAACGAGCTGCAGGGAAACAGATGAAGAGGAGCTGCAGACTTATTGTCATCTGTGGCTGCTTTGTGTTTTAATTCAGCTCAGCGTTTTTTCAGACGGACTCCATGATAAAGATCTGATCGGCTGCAGGACTTTAGCTTCAGGAAACAGCCGCTCCGCTCCGACCGCCTGTCTGCAGCTGATGTGTCCTCTGAAGTTAAAGGAAACACCGTCAGACAGTTTTTAGCCTAACAGGTTATAAATGTGTTATAAATAAATAAAAGCAACTTAGTTTTTTACTACAATAACATTAACTCACACTGAAGGTTGTAGAGAAATTTATTCTTTAGTTTCCCTTCATTCATGAAGTGGGAAGAAAAAGATTAAAATGGTTTAATTAATTCTTTTAGCCACTTTTATCCTAAATTTCTTTGCAGTTATACTGGATGTTGTAAAATGTTTTGGTTTTGATTTTGCTACCATTCTCTACAATAATTAAAAATAGTTCTCTTAAATATAGCAGAGTTTTGCATGTTTAGGTATTTAGCATGCTAACTGGCATTCTTTATAAGAAATCTTATTTACGCCAACGAGGCTGAAAACTTCACATAGTTTTCAGGGATGTTATTTAATATGTTGCTTTTTTCTATGGTTTCTATGTTTCATTTCTCTATTTCTGCAGGTTTAGAAGTAAACTTTAAAGATGTTAAACTGTATTCTCTACAGTCTGTCTGTCTGTCTGTCTTGCTGTTCAGTTAGCCAGATGTTGTCGTTTTTACAACTGTGAGCAAATAATCATGATCTAAAAAACTGACATTATACCTGAGCTTTGATCAGAACGGACAAGGATCTTATCCCCTACTCCAACGTCTCTCTGCTCGACTTCCTAAACTTTTCAGAGACTTAAAGAGGACCGGCAAAAGCAAATGAGGTGGAATAGCAGTGCGATGGTTTTATCTTTTCACTTCATTTTGAATCTTTTTGACAGAGAAACCATGAATACATTTATATAACTGTTAAAAAGTTCAGACAGTGAGCGGTGCAGAGCGTGAGACGTCCAAGCAGAAGTGAAAATTTGGCCCATTGTGACTGTAATCCTTTTCTCTTGGAGGATCATAAACCAGCCGGTAGTTTCCTCCTGTTTGGGAGCATCCGCCGTAAAACTACACGCAGAAACTTGTTGAGTCTGATGAGGAAAACTCAAAGCTGTTGATCTGCTCTGGAGATGACCGGCGTCGCAGCCAGGAGGATTCAGCGTCTTTTGTTTCGTTTTCCTGTTTGGATTCGGTCGGCAGACGCTAAAAACACAAAGACTCTGGAAATCTTGCTTCTTATTTAAACATCCACACTGTCAGAGCTGGAGAGTAACTAGTTACATTTACTCAGTTACTTTTATCTCAGTAACGGAGTTGAAAAAGTTACTTTTAGGAGTTTTTACTACGCTGTACTTTTACTTTTACTTGAGTAATTTTATTATGAAGTATCTCAATCAGAGATCAATCATCATCACAGCTTCTGATCACAAGATTATTGATGATTATGACCTGATTAGGTCAAATCTGTGGAATAATTTCATCCATTTTATGATTGATTGTCGTTTTTAACTGTAATTACAAAAACATTTAAAACGCAAATTTATGCTTCAGTTTGTTGTGAAGCTGTAAGAAAGCAACGTGACCTTTAGTCAGGCAGAAATTAGTTTTTATTGGTATAAAAATTTACTTTATCACTTTAATTATGTCTTTACAGCTTAAATCATAATGTTGAATCTTTGAAAGTCAAATTACTGAGGAAGACATGAAGGTTTCATTGATTTGGTTGTTTGATCAAAATCTAGAATAGTTTATGTAAGTAAAGTATTTCTGGTCTTATTGGCATTTATAAATAATAATAACAATATAATAACATGTGAATTATATAATATAATAACATGTGAATTATATAATATAATAACATTGGCATCTTGTCTTTTTTGCTCAGAGGTTTCCAAACTTTTTCATTGTCTCCCAAAAGCTGTTAGTACTTTTATTTAATCAATATTATTGATTTATTGACTTAAAACGAGCTCCTTTATCTTGCTAGAATGTTACATGTAAATTAGTTTTGTCTGATTTAAGCTGTAGTCGGATGTCTGGACCAGAGATACTTGGTAATGTTTTGTGTTTGTGGCGTGTTTTGGTTTGCTGCCTCCATTTTGTGCTGCAGTGCAGGTGGGATGATGAGGCCTCAGTCTGAACCGGCGCCGTGTTTTGCTCTGCGGGTCCAAACACAGAGAGACGACGGGCCGAACAGGTGAGGCTGATGTTTAGTCTCTGCAGGCCGACCTGCAGGTTTGACCCCCACACCGCCCCCATGCCCCCCCCCCCGGCCCCCCTGCTGGGTGTCACTCAGACTGTTTGGTTGATTTATGGATCTGCAGTTAAACCTGTTGGTTCAACCTTTCTGCTGCTAGTGGAGGAGGCTGGAGGCTCTTTGGTCCAATTTACTGCAAATATCTCACTGGAAATAAGACTAAACTACTTTTCATCCACAGTTAAGAGCTCGTAAAAAAAGAAAAAGTATTAACTCCACTTGTAACAACATTTGTCCCATAACTTCCAGTGGATCCAGCACTTTTTAATTAATTTTAAGGAATTATTGACTGAAAACAAGCTCCTACATTTTACTGGAAAAGCTACTTGTAAGTTAGTTTTGTCTTATTTCAAGAACTACAAAACTAGATCAGATACTTGGTAAGACTTTGTGTTTTTTGCAGTGCAAGATTCCTGAGTTTCACTTAATGCTTTAAAGAATTAATAACTAAATTGAATAAATGGTCAAACTTGTGACCTATTTTATCAACCGAAAGGAGCTGAAATATTTCTTTATTAAAAAAAAAAAGTTGCAGCAACCAAACAGAAATAAAAAAAAGTTGCAGCAACCAAACAGAAATAAAAAAAAGTTGCAGCAACCAAACAGAAATAAAAAAAGTTGCAGCAACCAAACAGAAATAAAAAAAGTTGCAGCAACCAAACAGAAATAAAAAAAGTTGCAGCAACCAAACAGAAATAAAAAAAGTTGCAGCAACCAAACAGAAATAAAAAATGCTCTGATTCTCTGTAAAAGTTGGATTAGGGAACCAAACTGCAGCAATTCTCCTCCTTTCTGATTTTCTCACGAAGTTTAAACTTTTCAAATTCAGAAATATCTGAAATTTATTTCAAAATTTGTTAAACTTTTCAAACTCATAAATTTTCTTGAGTTTCACATTTTGAGGTTAATCCCATAATTATGTTATTTTTTGTGCAGGTTTTTGACTGTTGGAACTTAGAAACTTAAAATTTATTTTCCAAAACATTTCTGAGATTTTGTGGCAGATTTTTTTTTTTTAGCAACTCCTTTAAGGCGTTTTTGTATTAAGTTTATAAAATCACCTAAAATTAAAACATTCTATGAGAATAAATCAAACGTTGTGACGGAAACGTGACGTAATCAAAATATAAACGTCCGTTTTTTATGATTTATTGATCACCGCACAATAATCACACCGCATCACACACACACACACACAAACACACCCCAACACACGCGCACTCACACACACGCCCGCGCGGCTCCACCCCTCGGCAGCACGCGGCGCAGAGAGGCTTGTCCCTGCGTGTTCGTGCGGGAGGTCGAGCCTCACAGATCCGGAACCGGGAGAGACAGAGAGAGAGAGACAGAGAGAGAGAGAGAGAGAGAGAGGTTCCGTCCGTGGATCCCGCAGCGGCCGCAGCTCCAGCTCTGCGTGGATTCTTTAATCGATCCGCGATCGCTCCGATGGATCAGTGAGGCGTCTGGATCTGCGTGTTTCTGCGTGAATTTCTGCGTGTTTGCCGGCGGTTCGGAGAGGTTCTGCGGCCATGGGTTTCTACGGCACCCTGAAGCTCATCTTCTACAAGGCGAGTATCGGTTATTGATCGGCTGTTTGCTCAGAAGGTTGTCCGGCTCGTGGATGACGAGGCGTTTCTGCTTCTGACAGCGGGGCGCGTGCGCGTGGCGGGGCGCGTGCGAGAGTGGACCACTGCGGAACCAGGAGAGAGAGAGAGGTCCGGTGGTCTGAGTCGTGATTGATTATTGATGATCAGCGGCTGACGTGATCAAATCAGTTTAAATGAATCAATATAGTTATTGATATCGTCAGAATATAGAGATCAATCATCATCACAGCTTCAGATTACAAGATTATTGGTGATTATGGCTTCATAGGAGCCTGATTAGGTCAAATCTCTGTCATAATTTCACCCATTTTATGATTATTTATCGTTTTTAACTATAAATTACAATAATTAAACATTTAAAATGAAAAATTTTGCTTCAGTTTGTTGTGAAACTGTAGAAAAACAAGAAAGAAAACAGCAAAATACCCACCATTAGTCAGGCTGAAATTTTACTTTTATTGGTCTAAAAATGGACTTTATCACTTTTAATATGTATTTACTAAAAATGTCAAATCATTAAAATTCAAATTACTGAGGATGAATGATGTGAAAAATCTACAAAAATATACTTTTTTCCTTGAATTTTGAGTAAAAGCTTAAAATAATATTTTGTCCCATGAAAGACAATCAATATTTTACTCATTATTCTGTAAAAATCCAACATTTCATGTTAGTATTTTTCTTTTATAGTGGGTTTTGTGTTTTTATTACTTAATTATTCACTTTTATTCAATATGAAAATGAGATTTTCTTTTTCCTTTTTTTTTGCTGTCCCTTTAAAATGTAAAAATCTTTGGAATAATTTCCTCCATAATAATTATTTATCCATTATTTATCCATAATTATTTATAATTTTAGCTGCAGATAACAAAAATAAAACATTTAAAATGTAACGTTCTGATTCAATATGTTGTGAAACTGTAACAGAAAGCAGCATAACCCTCAATCAGGCTGAAATGTGATTTCATTGGTCTAAAAACAAAAAAAATTTGACTTTATTGTGTTAAATATTTCATTATAGCTTAAACACATAAAGTCACATCTATAAAAGTCAAATTGCTGTGGACGTAGACTTCATTTATTTGGTTAAAAAGTTTTTTACTACCAGAAAAATTCATAAAAATACAGTTTTGGCTTTGAATTATGAATTAAAGCTTAAAATAACATTTTGTCCCAAGAAACAGAATCAATATTTGCTAAATATTCTGCAAAAATCCAATATATCATGTTAATATTCTCCTTTTATAGTTGTTTTTGTATTTTTATAACCTAATTATTAAATTTTAATCCATACAAAAAGCAGTTTATTTTTGTTTTATTGTGGTTTTTGAGTTCTTTTTTTTATAATTTCTTGGTGAAAGGGCAGGATAAAATCCATAAAACAAGTTTGAAGCATATTAACATTCTTTAAAAAATAAAAACATGATAACCTTCTAGAACCAAAGACCATAAAGCTTTAAGTAAAGCTTTAATTTTCAGCTTCAAAGATTCCTCCAAAGTGCAGCTGCAGCGTTTTGCATTGTTTTGGCCAAACCT
This sequence comes from Xiphophorus couchianus, assembly GCF_001444195.1. NCBI lineage: Eukaryota > Metazoa > Chordata > Actinopteri > Cyprinodontiformes > Poeciliidae > Xiphophorus > Xiphophorus couchianus. The sequence goes on along the minus strand of NC_040241.1, from coordinate 22,657,524 downwards.
CAGAAAAATTACGACCAATTACACTTTAATATTTTATGTTTATTTTTATTTTCAGCTGCAGATGATAAGATTAAATCCACTGAAACACGACGTTTCTGCTTCTCTGCTCATTTAAAATGCAAATAATGGAGGATCGCTGCCATGTTGGCGCCTCATCCTGCTCAAGGACTTCACATGTGCAGAATAAGATCTTAAAACGTCATTTTACATTTTACAGCTTTTACTAAAAGCTTTGATCTACAGGACTAGAGCTGTAAAACGCAGGTTTTCCCTCCTGCAGGAGGAAGATTCCCAAACACAGCTGCTGTAATTGTGATATTTCCAGGTAAACGTGTCATCAAGCCTCCAAGCTGCAGTTTGAAATAATGAAAAATGTTGTTTATTGCAGGTGAGAGTTTATTTTTCTGACTCAGTGTTTGGTTACACTCACATCCCTGAGAGGGAAAAAGCATCTATCATCTGCTTTGTTTGGGCCAAATCTCACAGAGACGAACTGGAATCTGCTGCTTGTTTGTCTCTGCGGATGCAAACCAGCAGATTGAAAACCTGGAAACACGAAACTTCTGCAGAAATTCAGATTAGAGATGAAATCAGCTCACGTTCCGACTTACTGAGCTGTGTTTTAGGAACAGAAAACCAGTCAAATGTAAACAAAATACTTTATAAACTGCTTTAAATCTATGAAATGATATGAATTTCGTGACCCAACTCCAGTACTTTCACAGCCACCCTCAGGGCCGCGACCCTCATGTTGAAGAACTCTTCAATAAAATCATTTTTTATTCAAATTTCTAAAGTATGGCAGTTTTTATGACGGTGTATTAGGGACATTGTTCCTAGAAAAAAAAGAGTAAATTTCCGTAAATTTTTTTAAACTCTGAAATTTTCTAGAAAGAAAATCGTAAATTTACAAATACCAAAAATTCTAAATGTGTGAGAAAAAAAACTAAGAAACTTTGAGCTCAGAAAATTTCTAGAGAAAAATAGGAAATTTATGAGTTAAAAAAGTTTCAAATTTCCTAGAAAAAAACCTTTCTAGAAAAATGTTAAAATTTCCTGAGCTCATAAAGGTGAACATGTTTGACATTTGGAAATTTTCTGAGTTTCAGAGGTAAAATATTTTCCACTTTTGAAACTCGGAAACTTTCTTACTGTTTCTGCAAAATTTCTGAAATTAATCTCAAAATTTCAGAGTTTTTTGGTGAAGATTTACTACTGCATTTTTCCTAATAGCCCTGATATTTCAGTAATATTCTGATTTACTGTATCTTAGAAAAGAAAACCAATCAAACATGAACAAACTACTTGGTAAATTGATTTTATTTGATTACGTTGGCGTATTTTGGCCATTGCAGATAGAAATAAAGAGGAGTAAATTTGCAAACCACCAGATTAAAAGCTTGGTACTTCTCTGGAAATTTAAATAAAATAGATCAGAAAATAAAACTGTCGACTCTCACAAGCACAAATAAATCCTGTAGATAAAATGAAGGATTTAAACCTGGTAGATGAAGAACCTTTTGCTTTTGTTTTTTCAAGTCCGATTTCGGCTAAATCCTGATCTGCATTGTTTTCAGCTGCATAATAAAAGATTAAAGCCTTAAAAATACAAATTTTTCTCTCAGGAGAAGGGATTTTATAGATTACAGCTGCTGTAATCTGCATGGCTTAGATCCTGTACGCAGGACAAGGCATCAAAACTCTGTATTTTAACCACTGTTGATCTTCACAGCGAGAACTCTGAAATAATGACCTGAAACTGAAATGCCTTCATCATTTCACTCTAAAAACAGTCAACACTTTGTTTCAATGAGACTTATTGCTCTGAAAAGACATTAAATCATCTGCAGCCGTATTTAATTTCAGCTTGAAATGCTTTTCCAATGTCAGTCGTCTGGGAAGTGAATTATTGCTTCAGGAAAATTACAAACCAAATCTGTTTCTAAAGGAGTTATTTAGTAATATTTGCCCCATCAAACATCTGAGCTTAACAATATTTAAAGCCTCTGGGAGGGATGCTACACATGGAAGGTGGCTGATTTTAAATAAACCAAAATGTACAAATATGAAGTAAAATAATACAAATACATTCATTTAGTGTTTTCCAACGTTGTGTCTTCAAACCAACATAATTTAGATCGACATAGATATCTACTAGCTAGCTGTACGGCTAGCCAGCTAGATGTCTAGATAGCTAACTAGCTAGCTAGATGGATCTAGCTAGCTATAAAAATAGATAGGTAGATACCTAGATGCTATAGCTAGCTAGATATACAGATATCAGTAGCTAGCTAGGTAGATACAGATACCTAGCTAGCTAGTTAGTTAACTAGATATACAGATATCTATCTATAGCTAGATAGATAAAGCTAGCTATCTAGCTATAGTTAGGGATCCACTCTGTGTACAGCTAAAATCCACAGATACTTAAAACCTGCCTTAAAACATTTATAACTGGCTATTATAATAGTTTCAAACACCAAATATAACTCAATATGCATAAATATGAACAGTGGGAACCATGTAGGAGCTAAAGCTAATATTTACACTCCTTTGTCCACTGTAATCAGTGCAGCTTAGCATTGTTGAGCCCAGGTATTTCAACAAATATTTTAGATATGCTTGACAAAAATTTGGTTTTCTACAATTTTCCACAGAAAAATCTACAAATAGTGGACAATGAAATCTACAGACCTGTGTATTTCACACAGAAAACCAGAATTCTGTATCAGAAGGAAAAGCCTGATCAATTTAAATAAAACAAAAAAGGAGCACTAATCTGTAAAAATGAAGCAAAATGTGGTTTTTCTAATCGTTAGTATTGTTGTATCTTCTTCCTGGGAACATTGGGATTTGATGAATGGGTTTGTAGCGAGGTCACTGATAATGGCAGACTCTGCTGCAGCATCAGAGTTAAAACATCAGGACTGAGTTATTCTGGTTCTAACAGGAAACACATTCTTTTGGCTTTTACCACAAAGTCAAGGTTTTTTTTTTTTTGTTGGTGTTTTTTAGCAGAATTGCCACCAACAGATGTGACATCTGTTGGTGAAAGCTAAAGAGTCAGGCAATAGAAAGCAGATTCTGAATTAGTTTTTATAGAGAATCACACACAGGTTGGTGTGTGTTAGCTTGCAGCGTTCTATTTTAAAGCAGCGCTGCACCGGCGACATTCCTCCGATTTTCTGCATTCCTGCATTCATTCACTGGCTGAAGGAGAGCGAGTCGGAGGAGGGAGGCTGGATCGGACCTCCGGGTCGCTGTGTCTGTGTTCCCCTCTCACTGTGGGAGTTTCCAGGAGAAAACGTTTATCTGCATCTCCTCGTTACCTCTGGACTCTGAGGGTTTTTTATGATACCAGTGACGACCCAGAAACCCACAAACGTTTACAGGAACATGTTCTGCTTCTTCCACCAGAGATGTAGCTGCTAAAATTTACCGCTTAGGGATTCTCCACAAGGACGTTGGGTTTATGTCATCCAAAAATGTCAGACAGGTTCTGTTGTTAAAGCATCTATTTGTCCACTGACCCAATATGGCCGACTTCCCAGCAGACGCACTCAGCTTCACTGTTTTTATTCAAACAAGAGAGGAAATTAAGTTGGTGGTTCACATCAGTGCAGCAGGTTCTGCCCATATACATTAAATAAAATGCAAAAAATAACCTGAAGCAAACTACAGAGCGATGTATTTAACAGGTGTTAAATTAAATATGGCTGAAATGCCAAACAGAATTTTTATTAATAGTTAAAAACATGCAAAACATGGCAAAATTACACAAAAATATATGTTCAAATGTAATACTTGTAAAGAAACAGAGCTAGATGGCAACAGAGAAAAGGGGGAGGAGCTTTCAGTTACTGGTTGCTACGGTAACCACCAACTGTCATGAGCAGCGTAACTTGTATACCAATAAATGTCAGGAGAAAATACATGTTTGTCTAAACAAAATCAATTTGGAGACTAAATAAATTTTGACAAACTGTACATTACATTATATTATATTGTTTTATATTGTTAATTATTATAACTGTTAAAAACATACAAAACATTACAAAGTTACTCATGAAAGCCTGAATATTATTAAATTTTCTTAAAACGAATGTTAAAGTGTATTAATTGTAAAGAAAACAAAGAGATGATCCTATTACATACCACAGTTACCGACAGCAACAATTTAATTTCCTTTTGGGATCAATGAGGTTCCATTGAATTTAAATTTGATGAAGCTAGCCAGCCAGCTAGCTCGTTAGCTGTGATAGATGTTATAGATTAGTGGGTGAATAAAACCAAAACAAACGTGTACATTTAGCGCTAGCTGGCGAAATGGCTTGAGGTTTTTTTTTAATGAAAGACAAAAGCACTAAAATCTGAAGCTACTCCATTTTTGTCTACATTTCATGAACAAGGAAGTTTCGCTCAGTGTCTTCCTCAGAGGTGATTTTGTCGTTTCCTTGGTTCTTGTTGCAGCGCCCCCACAGGCGAGGAGGGCAACAGGTTTTTAAATCTTAATTTGAAAAACGTTTTCTAAATTAATCTACTTGATTAGATAAAGTAAAAATATGAACACAATTTTAAGAAAGAATAGGGTTTGATTATGTTAATCAGAAGAGTGAGTTCTCAGTAAAATAAACTAAATGATAGAGAAATATTGTATTAGCAAAAACTTCACATACTGCCATTGTTCATCTCTCGTTGTTTTTGTGACTTTTGCTTTACAGCCTGCTCAGATTCTGGCTCTCTGGTTGTTTTCTAACAGACTTTGTGTCTTTTCTTCTTAACCTCAGATGAAGAGGAAGCTGGATCACGGTCCAGATGGCCGGCCGTTCCCCTCAGGAAAGAAGCACTGCAAGGGGAACGGGTACCTCAGGTAACACAGCTGCTGTAACAGCAGACGAAATGCTTCATCACCTCCATTTAAAGACAATAATCACCTTAAAGCTACCAGCAATATTAACCCTTGATCTTTTTTTACATTTTGTTGTAATAAACTACAACTTTCAGTTTGTTTCATTGGGATTACAGCAGCATGTATTTGAGAAACAAAAGCTAAATGATACTCAGGTTTAAATTTGTTTGTAAAATAAATATGGGAACAGTGTGACACCCCTAAATAAAACATCTAGTGCAAATCGTTCCCTTCAGAAGCCACAGTAAACAGAATCTCTCTGTGGGTTTTTAAATCTCCACCAGGTGTCAGGTCATCCTGAGCTCACCACTCTCTCTGTGAAACATGGTAGTGGCAGCATCATACTGAGGGAATACTTTGCTTTGTCAGGAGCGTGGAAGTTGAGGATGCAAAAAATTCAAGACTTGGGTTGAGATTCCTCTTCCTGCAGGACAAAATGATTCATAGATAGAATGGCCTAGTCAAAGACCATAATCTATTACAAGATTTAAAAATGATCCGACTGAACTGTATCTGGATACTAGCTTAGCAAAAGCTTGTAAAGATGAGATGTACCCAAAGTACTTGCTGTAGAAAGATTTGACTCAGGCAGCAAAATTTACATTCCAGCCACACTTTTCAGATTTTTACATGGAAAAATGAACTTTTTTTTATTTTTCTTCCTCTTTAAATCATGAGTTACTTTCTCATGAAATTAACTCATGATTAAAATCCTGATTAAATACAGCGAGGTGTGTGGACTCATTTCACTCACACTTCTCGGTCTCACCTGCAGCCCCTCCAGTCTGGCTCAGGCCACGCCCACTACCTTCGGCGACCTGCGGCTGGCCAATGGGCATTCAGCTCAGCGCCGACGCGTCAACTCCGGCCCGCCTCCCTCTGGGCTGCAGGACTGGCTTCTCACCTTCCAGGTTAGCCTGTTAAATCACAATACAATGATTTGTTTTTCTAAGGTTTTTAGAATCAGTAGGACTGGAACGATTAATCGTGATTAATTGATTATTGAAATATCGTCAACTAATTTAGTAATTGATTGATTGTTAATTGGATTACAGAGACTCGTTCCTTTTGTAAATCTGGACCAGATGAAACTAAAAATATGTTTGTGTACTAGAGGAGTTTTGGTTAAAGCCTGTTTATAATTAAAAATGTTTTCATCTTAAATAGAAAATGTATATAAAATGTACAGTTTTAGCTTATTTACTGCAATAAATATGTTGGGTTTTTTTCCAGAAACTGGCCTTTTTTTGAGTCTGTATGTTCCAGATAACGATTAATCAATTATTAAATTAGTTGACGATTATTCCAATAATCGCTTAATCACAATTAATCGTTTTGGCTCTGCACTCTATTGATATTAAGATTAGCAATTAATCTATAGCATGATCTTTATTTTTTGTTTATTTACCTCTCAATGTACTTCTAATATTGCATAAATAAGGCGTAAATGGTCAAATTAAAAACTGTGGTCATTTTTTATTTGATTAATCGTCAGAATAATTGTTATTTTAAGTCCTAGAATCAGATAAATAAACAGGAAGTTTAATATTTCTTAAAAGACAGATTCAAAAGACCTTTTTCTGTCAGTATTGTCTGTGGATAAAAGCCATGCTTTAGTTGTCTCTGTCACCTTTCTCTTGTGATCTTGTAAAGCTGCAATAATCAGCGGTTCTGCAGGCTCTCTGAGGCTCGTTCAGCTCTTTCTTTGGGTCGGTGCCGGATGGCGGATGACTCACTCGGTCTTCAGACTCCACCTCTCCTGTCCTGCAGCGCTGCAAAACACAATCCACATTTCTTCACGTTCTGCGTCTCCTTGAGTAGATTTCGGTCTTTGAGTGCGTCTTCATCCGGCTGCACATGAAGTGCTGCCTCCGAGCTGTCCTGATGCGACCGACCGAGGCTCGCACAAACCAACTCATCTGCACACGGCCAGATTTAAAAAACGGCCAGATTAAAAAAACATGGAGTCTTCTTTTGTAGAGAGGGACATCAAACGGCTCCAGATTCAAGAAGGCATGATGAACCAATAGCAAAGAAATGAAAGAACACCGAACAGAGGAAAAAGTAATTTAGTAACGGATATAAACAAGGAAATTAGTTAATATATTCAAATTTCACATTTCTCACATGTATTTTTCTTCCATTTGGGTTTCTGCTGCCTCCAGAAACAACCCAAGTGCTTTAAAAAACAAAACCTGGACTTTTTTATTGTAGTAAGTTGATGTTTTTTTTGGTGAGCCGTTTCAAAAACTTCCGGACTGTAAGGCCACATTCACAGGGCACTGCGCCGTTACCTAGCAACGCCGTTACCAAGCAACCAAAGTGGAACTCCAGCAGTTTTGGTCAGCTGGTTTTACTGATAACAAATTTCTCTGGATGATAAATTGACCCATTAGATAATACTGTTCTTTTATGAGACCATTTTTATAAAATACAATTTAATATGACGCAAGTTCACACTCTCAAAGATCAACATGCTTTTATTTCTTACAAAAATTTAATGCTGGGACCTCTAAGACATTTTATAAATCCAAAATAAACAAACAACCAAAACAGCAAATAAATAGCCCGGTGTGGCTTTTCCTGTGGATTTTTCTTCAACCGCCAGGGGGCTCTATAGCAGGAAGCGAATCATTGGAAGTCAAAATTGGAAATCAAAGAAGAAAGTGCTAATTTTCAGCCTGCAGGCCGGACGGAGACATTTCTCCAAACTCATATGATGCAGCTTTTAAGCAGAGGGATGTCGATCTGGCAGTACAGGGGGGAAATAGAGCCGCTGCACGTAAACACGGCGTGAACGAAACGATGGAGGGATTTTAATCCTCCTTAATAAATCTAGCAGCTTTATTAGGACGCAGCCCTCTGCTGCCCTCTGCTGGGTGGAAAACCGAGAAAGGCGGAGATACCAGCGGCTTATATATGTACGTTTTCGGAGTTTTTTTTTTTTTAATTTGTAGCTGCGGCTTATAGTATGGTGCCCTCTATAGTCCAGAAAATACGGTACTCATAATCTTTTTTCTCTTTCTGCAGACGTGGAGCGGCCCGGAGAGGCTGCTGGCTCTGGACGAGCTGATCGATCGGTGCGAGACCAGCCAGGTGAAGCACATGATGCAGGTGATCGAGCCTCAGTTCCAGAGAGACTTCATATCTCTGCTCCCCAAAGAGGTAAAGCCTGAAAACTCGACCAGCGTGTCAGAGACGGAGCTCGGCGCTTTAACTGTGCATCTGTGCAGCTCGCCCTGTACGTGCTCACCTTCCTGGCCCCGAGGGACCTGCTGCAGGCGGCGCAGACCTGCAGGTACTGGAGGATCCTGGCCGAAGACAACCTGCTGTGGCGGGAGAAATGCCGTGAGGAAGGTAAACACTCATCAGATCAGCCTTTTACCAGGGCTGGGCGATAATCGATTTCATCAATTAATCAAACTTTTTGGTTTTTGAAAATGAAATTTTTGGAAAATGTGGATTTTTTCCCCACCAATGTGATCCTTGGAATTAATTGGAGCTTCTATTTGTTTGGACTTTGAATCCAGGTCAACTCTACAAGGCAGACTGTTTTAGTAATTGATTGTTCTGACAATTAATCAATTAATCAAACAGTAAATTGGGAAATTCTCCTGATTTTTAAATGACCCATATAAGCCTTATTATGCAATATTAGAAATACACTAGGAAAATGTAAATGGATCATTTATTTCTATTTTAAATTATAATATAAACATTTTATTGCCTAAAACCCAATAAAATAGCAAGGATGTATCTGCAGAACATATTTACAGACAAAGAAGGATTTTTAAAATCCTACATATATATATATATATATATATATATATATATATATATACTGTATATATATATATATATATAATTATTTGAAGAATTGATTAATCACGATTAAACCGATTAATCGTTTCAGCTCTACTACAATGGAATATGAGAGTCTCTGGTTTTTTAAAAATACAAGAATAAAACCATAATATTTTCTGCATAAAGTAGGAAAATTAGAAAAATGTGATAGTAATTTTATGAAAGCTCCTACAAGAAAAAGAATAAAATAAAATAATATGTGTTTCTTTGTATTTTCACAACTTTTCCACTAGTTTTCACTCTAGCTGAATATTTACGGAGCTTTTTTATGAGGTGTGTTTCTAAACCACTTCAGGAATGTTGACCTCATGAATCATTCAGGTAGAAACAGGCTCTCCAACTTAAGGAGCTTTGTTGATTTTACTTATATTATAATCAATTTGTAGTCTTGTTTTTTTCTTTGTCTGACCATAAATATAATCAATCTAAAATAATACAAGTTGATGAAAATTATTACCTTGGAAAGATTATCTAAAAACTGTTAAATTGGCCTCTGCCAGATTTATTTATAGCTAATGGACTGAGTATTTTCCTAATGGAGTCTTGGCAGAGTTGAGCATCATGCAAATAGGATTTTACCTAAAATAAATGAAATGCAAGAATGTGATACAGAAGGAGTAGTTTATAAACAAATGTGTTTGTGAAGTTTCAAGCAATTTGTAAGTGTCATCAGAGCAGAAACTCTTCATATATGTTATTATTTTAAAGATAAAACAAAAGAAAAACATGAATTCAAGCTAAAAGATGAACTTTCTGGATGTAAAACGCCTTAAAACCTGAGGGTTACATGCTCATACAGCAATCCATCAATACTATTTCATTCAGCGCAATGCAGTAGATGCGTGTGTGTGTGTGTGTGTGTGTGTGTGTGGCTGGGCGTTGAGCCAGTCAGTTGAGATTCACTGCCAGAGCTCAGCAGCCATACCAATGAGGCTACCTAACGTTAGCGCCACACCACAGCCATACTAATGAAGGGAGCGCTAACTGCTTCTCACCAGCTCCATAAATAAGGCTAATTATTAACCCTCACATCGCGCCGCTGGGAACAGTGTTGCTGTTCACAAGAAGTCAGTCAGAATACAGATGCAGCTAGCCTTCATTAGCATCGTTCCATTTACATACTAATGGAACAACTTTTCATGTTATAGAGCTAGCTAGCTAAACTAAAGCTACAGCAGATGCTGTTTTGTTCAGAGCAGTGATACCAACGACTGTTGTGTTAGAAGGACTCGGCTTAAAGGACTGCAAAAAGCAAAAATATAGTCCCAACATCAAAACTTTAGCAGCTAATGTTAGCTTACCTCTAATAAGGTAAGCTAATTACCTTATTAGCTTACCTTATTAGAATAACAACCTACTGTTTTGAAGTGTTGAAAGTTTTTTCTGTGGTTATTTCTAATAATATATTGTTTGGGATTTATATAATAAAGTAACTCAGAACTCGGATGACAACCATATTTGTAGTTAGCTTTAGTTTTAGGCGTTTAGCTTAATTAGCATTAACTTTATTATCCATTTTATCTGTTAGCTTTAAATAGAATAAAATAGAAATATCTTTTATGGCTCCAAATTGAAATTCAGCAGCAAAATGATCGTCAATCAAGACATGTAGGTTCACACAAAGATAAAATAAAGTGTGTATATATATATATATATATATATATATATATATATTCAAAATACATAGCATCAGGAATTGATTGTTTCTCACCCTACAAATACTGATTACCTTAAATATATTAGAATTGCAACCAAATTTAAATTAAATTAAATATATAAAGTGAACATATTAAGCCATTGAAAGTTGAATATTTGTAGTGAAAATTTAAACTAGAATTTTAATTTTAATTAGACAAAAATCTAATTAGTCAGTCTCAAAATTGCTCTTGCACTTTCTTTCTTAAATGAACTTGGCTCAGTTCCATTGATAATACTGTAGTTAACAGGTTAACCAAAAAGCCCAGTTGGAACCAAACACCGCAGCGCCATCACTTTCCTGTTCATTCAATTTTAAATCACCATGATAGGTCTGCTGCAGCTTGGTTTAATTTCTTACATGTCACAGCATCTAAAACTGTAAGAACAGCCATTAAACTGGACTCCGTTGAATTATTGCTGTGTTTTATTTTCAGGCATATCAGACGGCGTGCCGTATCGTCGTAGAGAGAGCGTTCGCCCCGACGCTTCGTTCAGCCCGTGGAAATCCGTCTACATCAGACAGCATCGCATAGAGACCAACTGGAGGATGGGCGACACGGGGGAACCCATGGTACCATCCAGCTCAGCTGAGACCGAACAAACCAGCCTGCGTTTCATAGACACCCACTGACTCTTCACGTTTTCATAGGAGCTGAAAGGCCACGATGATCATGTGATCACCTGCCTCCAGTTCAGTGGCGACCTGATCGTCAGCGGCTCGGATGACAACACGCTCAAAGTCTGGTCGGCCGTCACTGGGAAGGTAGGGCGCCATTCAGTACGCAGATTACTGCTTTCTGCCGCTTCCGCTCAACTAGGCTGGACAATAAATCAGTAAAAACCAGAGGCAGGCAGAAAACTCAAATATTATACTCAAGTAAGAGGAGAACTACTTCAACATATTGTTACTCAAGTAAAAGTCAAATGTAGCCATCCAAGAAGTTACTACAGTCAGAGTAAAAGGTACTGAGTAACTGATCCAACTGTCAATCACTTAATATTTAAAAATTACATCATCAGATGGACCAAAATATAAAATGTTGTTGTTTTTTTTAACAACGAAAATAACAATAATTCATATAATTAACAAAATCAGGCCAAAAAAAATTCTTCCAAATCAGTTTCTTTCAATAAAAAAACTTTAACAGAAACTGCAGGTGTGTCTGAGTCTGGTGAATCTTTGGTTAAAAGAAGTTTGTTTTTCATTCAGTGGGTAGAAAATTCAGAAATTTTACTCAAGGAAGAGTAGACTTTATGATATAATTACTCAAGTAAAAGTAAAAAGTGCAGCGTAGTAAAAATACTCCTAAAAATACAAATATGTATTGTGATAGACACATGATCATTATCAATTGAAAATGCGTTCAATAAAATATTCACTGAACGCCACAACCGCACGGCATTCTGGGGGATTTAGCCTGCTAAGAAATTGAGTGGATTCAACTAACTCACTGTCGTTGGTTACCTAGCAACTCACTCACTCGTTACCTAGCAACCAATTGAGTTACTAGCAGCAGTTTAAGTTCCGTCACTATTCCTTATAACTTCTTAAAAATAAAATACAACGGCGTAGAGTATTTCAGATATTTAAAACAAAGAAAGCTAATCAATAACTACCAATACCATCAGATATGAAATACTTATATTGTGTTAAGTTTTTTAGCCGTAATTTTAGCCTGTGCTTTTAGCTTTAAACATGACTTATGAAAGATTGCAGAGGCTCTAGTGAGGCGGATTTTGCTGAACGGTATAACGTGGAGGCAGACGGACCAGCTGTGTTGGTCTGGGTGTGTTTCAAACACAGCCTGCAGCAGCATTAGCTCAACACACATTGTGTTTTTTTACCTGGATAACAGGTAAAAAAAGAGTCAACAGTGATCTGCTCTGTTTGTTAACGGTCACATGCTGCTGTGTCTGCCTTCTCATCCTTAAACAAACACAGACATGAAATAAAAACATTCTGAATCCGTCATTAAACCGTCACTGAAGGTTTAAAAGACACAGAAATGACCTAGTCAAACTACCTTTAACTAACTTCTGAGAAGGTTAGCAGGAATGCAGCAGCAGTTTCAGAAATAGGAGTTAGTCTCTTCTAACGCGGCTAAACTCTTCTATAAATGCTTCTATGGTTAAAGTAGAGCCGCAACTAACTATTATTGTAATTATAAATTATTCTATCGATTTATTCTGATGATTAATCGAATGTTCTGATGATTAATCGATTAATCGGACACAAAAATTGGCACATTCTGTGTTTTTCATTTAACTAATTAATTAATTTTTACATAATGTTAGAAATACATTAAAAACAAATAATTAAGTCCCTTTTTTAAATAAGAAAATAAACATTTTGTGGCCTAAAATTCAATAATAATTCATTCCTATAGTGAATGCTCGATCATAGAAAAAGATGATTTTTCGCAAATTTTCTAGATTTTTTTCTCTGCTGTTTTTGGTTGCTAATGCTAACCCTGCTAACTAGCATAAGATGCTAAAGCAGTTTGAAGAACGCAGACCTTCACTAACTCTAAATCATTTTTGCTTTAAATCGGTAAAACGCTGCGGCTGCGATCTGATCGACACGCTGTTTCATGTCATATTTATAAATAATGAAACTCTCACACAGGAAGGCTTAAAGAAATATTTTAGAATTGTTTACTTTTCTAATAAAAATAACAACAAATAAATATCATTATAAGATTAATATGACTGTCATTATTAACAAGTATTGATGTTTTAATGGCAGAACGACTAGTTGCTGCTTTTCTGTTCTGAAATAATGCTAATTAGGTAATGTTATAGTTTAAAGTTTTAAATATTTATATAATCGTAAACATTTGGTCTGTCATGCTGTGTTTCTATTTCTTCAAATCAGAGAGAGTTTTTGTTCAGATAAGCCCGGTCGTTAGAAGGTGGGGACGTTTTATGGGTCTTAACTATCCCAAAAATGTGCAAACATTTTTCAAAATACCCATAAAGTCAGATCGCTATCACGGGACTTTCTTCCTATCGGGACAGGTGAGAGTTCAGAGTTCAGAGTTCATCCTGAGAGTTTCAGCTCAAAGTTCACATGAACTGAAACTCTCGTGTGAACTTTGAGAGACGCAGCTGCATCTGTTGTGATGAATTTTTTATATCTGTGCTGCTGAAAAGCACTAAAATGCATCATGTTCCCTCATATCTGCCTTTAGCGCTGAAGAGGTCAGTGGATGTGACCTTCAGTTACTCAAACAAACATTTTTCTGGTTTCGGTTGAACATTCTTCAGCGCGACACACCTGCTGCTGTCTCTGTCCGGACCTGCCTCGCTGCCAACATTCACTTAGTCGCGTTGTGAGGACGTTTTCTCTCACAACACAAACACACAACCCTCAAAACGTGAACAATTAAAAATAAAAACTGTTTTAAATGACTGTTATTTTGCGCCCGGAGCGACGAAGGTGTGCGTTCTTCAGGTTTGTTTGTTTTTGTTTTTTTAAACAAATGTCAGCATCTGCAGTTCACAGAGGTCAAACGTTTCCCTGCCCCCCTCTTCCCTCCCCTTTTTGTGTCGTTGCCACGGCAACCCCAACCACAACACCACCTAGGTGAAACCGGATTGTTGTCCGTCTGCGCGTCCTTCGACGGCGGCTGTGATAGTAAAAACAAATATTGACGCGGGTTTGTAAAGAATGTGACTTTGAGGGCGAAATTCACGCCCAGGCAGGAAAGTTTGGACAAAAAAAACACATTTATTATTCATTTAATTTGTGGAAACTGGCAAACAAACAAGGTCAATTTAAGATTTTACTTTTGTCATTCTGTTCTCGGTTTTCTTAGTTCATTTCTATGAAGGGCAAACATTTTGCCTGGAGCCGTTTATTATTATGTTAAATACATCAGTGCGATAATTAATAAGTCTGATGCTTCTCTGTTATTTGTGTGTTTAAGTTTTATTGAGTTAATATCAAAATATATCAGAAAAAGCATCAGTATAGATATTTAATCTGTGAAATTCCACTTTTAAAGTAATTTCTGACCAAAAATAAGACTTGATTCATTCTCTTAAAGTTAAGTTCATCTCCAAATATCTCAAATTTTAATTTCTTTTTTTGACTTGCTTCAAATAACCGAACAAAACACATTTTTTGGGGTTGATATCTTTAATTTTAAATATATAACCTTTGTCAGATCAGGATCTGATAAATCTATAAAGAAAACTTCACAATTTTGTGTCCACATAATCAAAGTTAATATTTAACTTAACTACAATGTTAACATTTCTAAAAATGTATTTGATATAGAATGTTAATTTATCTTTATATGAATATATAGTTTTTTTTTCTCAAATCTGATGCAATTATTCCTTAGAAAAACAGCAAAACTGGTAAAATATATATTTTAAAATAATCTGTATGTTTAAAAGATGTTTCTTTATAAAGTTTAGCAGCTGTTGGAGCCACATGTTGGTAAATCTGTGCGTTGCTTTAAGATGTGATCGATCAGATCAGCTCTAATCGTGACTCATCTCTCTGCGTCGCCTCAGTGCCTGCGCACGCTGGCGGGCCACAGCGGCGGCGTGTGGTGCAGTCAGATGGCCGGCGCCACGGTGATCAGCGGCTCCACCGACCGGACGCTGCGGGTCTGGGACGCCGAGAGCGGCGAGTGCGTCCACGCCCTGTACGGCCACACGTCCACGGTGCGCTGCATGCACCTGCACGGCGAAAGGTAGCGCACTCACTCACTCACTCACTCACTCACTCACTCACTCACTCACTCACTCACTCACTCACTCACTCATAGGGGGTAGGGAGAGTAAACGTGTCGTCTCCATAGCAACCACAAAAGACCCTGAAAAAGCGCACGCACTAACGCGCATCTGTGCGAGCACGTCTGTGTGGCTGGCTCCCGTCTCCATGGCAACCTGCTGATGCAGGGTGTTTTATTGTTGTCGTAGCATCGTTTATCACGGCCACGCTTGAATGGAAGCGCCGAAGGCCAGCGGAGCGGAGCGAGGAGCGAATACGAGAGCAAACAAACACGGAGTCATCAATAATTCATTAGAAAAACGTAAATATGGAGAAGGACGACATTTAGAGCAGATTCAGCTCACGGCTCCAAACGCTGGGATGGTTTAGTTACTGGGCTGCAGTCGGTCAGTTTATTCTATCAATTAATTGATTTATTCTGATGAATAACTGAATAGTCAGATAGAAAATCAGAACATTTGGCACACCATAGTTTTATGCATCAAATTATTCCATTGTTTAATTGATTTATTCTGTCAGTTAATTAATATGTTCTATTGATCCATTAATTAATGAATTTTATTGATTAATCTATTTATTCTGACAATTAATCTAATAGTTGAATAAAACATTGGCACATTTGGCACTCCATAATTTCAGTCATTGATTTATTCAATTTAATTGATCTATTCTATTGATTAATCAATTAACTCTCTCAAGTTATCAATTAATTGGAAAGAAATTGTGACAATCTCTAGATTATTTTCATTTAAACTATTTAATCTTTTTCTACACTAGAAATACATTAAAAGATGAAAGTAATTAATTAATATTGTTTAATAACTGAATTTGTATCTTCAGCTACTAGCAATTATTTTAATTATCAATTATTCTATTGATTATTTTCACAACTAATTGATTAATCTGCTAAAAAATATATTGGCACATTCTACAATTAATTGACTATTGGCTATTATTGTAACAATTGATTAATCGTGAATAATCTGATTAATCGTTTGAGCTCTAATTCAGATTCTCCTGATTAAAGGTCATTTTGAGCATAAGAAAAGATTTTAAATAATTTTACTTTTACAGTTTCCTGTTGTTTCACTGGGATTCGTCGCATATTTAGTGTTTCTATCAGAAGATCAACCCTTAAAGTGGTAAGTGCCTCATTCTGATTGGCTCGGGCTGCAGTGACGTCATGCCCTCTGTCACAGGGTGGTGTCTGGTTCCCGGGACACGACGCTGCGCGTGTGGGACGTGTCGACGGGCCGCTGCGAACACGTGCTGACGGGCCACGTGGCGGCGGTGCGCTGCGTCCAGTACGACGGGCGCCGGGTCGTGTCGGGCGGATACGACTACATGGTGAAGGTGTGGGACCCCGAGACGGAGGTGTGTCTGCACACTCTGCAGGGTCACACCAACAGAGTGTACTCTCTGCAGGTAAACACACACACACACACACACACACACACACACACACATCAGCGAGTGTGTTCCATCTCTGTCATTGTAGTTGTAGCTGATTCTGTTTCTTCCTGTTTTCATGCAGTTTGACGGCGTCTTCGTGGTGAGCGGCTCGTTGGACACGTCAATCAGAGTCTGGGACGTGGAGACAGGTAGATGCTTGGCACATACACGCTACATCCTCACAGGTTTGTTTTAGACGGCAAGATTTTCTAAACCTGAGAGACATAAAATAAATCTTAACTGCAAAAATATTGGTTGTACAGCGCGTGGTGTCATGCCACATGAATTTCATTCACCAACATTCAGATATCAGATCGGAGATTAAACGTGAGTTCAGCGTAAACAAACATGGCCGACTAAGAGGAAGTGATGAGGACGGTTTGTTGAATCCTTTTAGCAGAAAGTAAACAATACAAAAAGACATTTGTGACGTCAGCCAGGCCCTTCATGTTTCCCTCAACTTGCTTTCTGTATATAAGCTTGTTGCAGTAATCAATCAATCAATCAATGGATAGATTAACATTTCCATTCTGTTTAATATTTTTGGAAGGGCAATTTTGCTTAGAGACTCTAATATCCATTTTATTTATGGTTTTGGTCATGTGTGAGGTAGACAAATTAAAATAATTTCCATTTGCATGATTTATCATTTTCTTTTTCTCTGGATGAGAAACGTTTTCAGTCTGATGCTTTAGTCTCAGTTAAACCTTTTTTTGAAGGATGATTTTGTTTATAGAGACTTCATGATTCATTTTCTTTGTTTCTACAGTTTTGTTTATTTATTTTGGATATTTAAATATATATATCAGTTCCAGTCTTAAATGTTCATGTGAAGTTTGTTGATCTGTGAGAATGTGTTCTAGAGTTTTCATGCCATAAATATTATATTACTGGACAATGATTTCAAAACAACAATATTATTGTTTATCCCAATAATTTCTGAGACAATTTATTGTCCAGGCCTTGTTATGTGTCAGATTTGTCAGCTAAATGTCTTGAAAAGTGAATTTAACTCTAAAATATGTGGATTTAAAACCTCTTTAGGACGAAACGACCTCTTGTTGACCTTAACGTTGATGGTGTGTTTAGGAGGATGTGTTCACACGCTGACCGGCCATCAGTCGCTGACGAGCGGGATGGAGCTGCGGGACAACATCCTGGTGTCCGGGAACGCCGACTCCACCGTTCGAGTGTGGGACGTCCGGACCGGACAATGTCTTCACACGCTGCAAGGTGGGATCTGAAAACAGAAACCAGTTTGACCAAAGATGGAGTCAAAGACCCCTGTGTGATCCGAGGACTGACGTTCTGGTCTTCGTTAAGGTCCCAATAAGCACCAGTCTGCAGTGACCTGCCTGCAGTTCTGCAGAGGTCTGGTTCTGTCCAGCTCCGACGACGGGACCGTCAAGCTGTGGGACCTGCGGACCGGCGCCTGGCTGCGGGACGTGGTGGCGCTGCAGAGCCGCGGATCAGGTCAGTTTCAAACACATCTGGATGCTTGAGAGCAACTTTTATAAATCCAACCGAGTTTCAGGCAGTCAGTGGATTTCTCTTTGATTCTCATTCAGTGGGTAGAAATGTTACTCACGTAAGAGAAAAAATAGTTCATAATAAAATTACTCAAGTAAAAGTAAAACGTAGTTGTGGTAAAAATACTCCTAAAAGTCACTCAAATAAATGTAACTGTAAATGTAAACAGTTACTACCCAACTCTGTACCTGCACAGAACTGGATCAGAGTAAATCCAACTTTTCTGGACTCTTAAGGACTCAAAATAAAAAAACATTTATTAATGGATTAAAAACTGGTTCTGACTGACATGTCCCCTTTAAAACGAGCTTTATTCCTTCCTAAAGAGGAGCGATGAAGAGTCAGCATGCGGCTTCAGTTATTGCAGCTGGAAACTAGAGATCAGGTCCGAAACCTGGGAGTAGTGATGGACTCTGACCTGAACCTTCAGAGCCACATAAAGACAGTTTAAAAAATCAGCCTTCTATCACCTGAAGATCATCTCCAGGATCAGGGGACTAATGTCTCAGCATTAGAGAAACTCATTTAGTCACATTGATTACTGCAACGGCGTCTTCACCGGTCTGTCCAACAAATCAGTCCTCCAGCTGCAGCTGGTTCTGAACGCTGCTGCTGGAGTTCTGGCTAAAACCAGTAGGATGGAGCACATAAACCCAGTTCTAACGTTTCTACACTGAGAGAATAAACTTTAAAATACTGACGTTAGTTTATAAATCATTGAAAGGTTTAACTCCAGAATACATTAAAGATCTGCTGTTGTCATAGCAACCTTCCAGACCGTTCAGGTCTTCTGGTTCTGGTTCTGCTCTGCATCCAGACCCAGAACGAAACATGGTTTGATTGATTGATTGATTGATTGATTGACTCTGCGTTGCTCCTCAGGCGGCGTGGTTTGGCGAATCAGAGCGTCCGACACCCGGCTGGTTTGCGCTGCAGGAAGCAGGAACGGCACCGAGGAGACCAAGCTGCTCGTTTTGGACTTTGACCTGGACGACACCAACAACGACTCGGACCTGAAATGAGAGAGAAACCGACCAATCAGACTGAAGGAGGCGACAGAAACCGACTCTGTTGTTGTTGACCAAAGTCCGACTGAAGTCAGCTGTGAATGTTACAACACGACCAGAAACGGACGGACGAAAAGAACCTGCTGCTGGACGATAAATCAAAAAGAATAATGGATGTAATATATGAATGTCTGACGAACGAGGGATTTCACTCCTTTTTCTTTTCTTCTTCTTTTTTTGCTGCTGTACCAATGAGGAGGTGAAGATGCTGTTTAAACTAACCAAACCTACCAAACCGTAACGGCGCTCGTCTTCAGTCAGTGTTGATCTCAGACCGGTGTTATTTCAGCTGGAATGTCGTTTTCACATCATGAGAGGAGGGAGAGCAAACCCAGAAACCACAACCAGAGCCTCACATCTGCAACAGCTGGAGCAACTAAAACCTCCGCTGGAAATAATAGAAGCAAAATGAAACCGATCCACTGCAGGTTAAAATGGGGGAAAACAGAACAAAGGATCAATTAAAGGAAGGATTTTAACTATTAATCAGAAGATTTGGTCAGACACATAAAATCACAACTATTACTGTTTTTTGTTGGAGAAATTTTCAAAAACTTCTTGATTTGAACTGATTTCCTTCCTGCACTTTCATCTCCACATATACAAATTATACATCAAAATGCAGGAATTTTTCTCCTCTTTGACCCGGTGAATCTGTCACTGCTGTGGGATTTACAGTTTTCAGTCAAATCCCCTCAGAGTGCTCAGTTTGCTAGCCTGAAATCTAATTCACTCCCGTTTTATTTCATCTCTAAACGTTTCCTTCAAAAACTACGCTCAATAATTTCCAACACTCAACATTTCCACCATAAATCTCTAAAAGTTTCTTTTAATTACAGTTGAAAAACATTTGATTTGTTTGAGGTTAAAATTAAGCTCCACCTCTTTCTACAAAAAAGGCGGGAATCGCCATGGCAACCATGTTTTGTTTGTTTTTTTGTTGTTACAGTAACCCATCATCAAATCTAATTCAAAAACAGCTAACAAAGGGAAGTTGTTGGACTTTCTGTAGTTTTTAATTTGGTTTTCAACTCGTTTCACTTCATAAAGTTTGATATTTACTTTTAAATCCGGCATTTAATCCAGTCGTTCAAGGCTAAATCTTATGTTTTTCTTTGGAGGTGAAAGAAATGAGGCAGAAATATCCAAGTTATTCGCAGCGAGAGCTGCTCAAGGTCTGTAAATGTTTCAGATTGGAGGCAAAATGCTTCTTTTATCATCTTTCTTTAGAATAAGGAACAATAAAAACATTATTTATGTGAAGAAAAAAGAGATTATTAGACCCTAAACTCCCGCAGCAGACTCCTCTAAATCCTGCGGATTTATTTTATTCAGCCTTGTAAACTTTCTAAATGTGATGAATATAGATGTAGGAGGGAGAGCACGGTTTATGAAAACAGAAAGCATTTATCACCTTGTGCCTTTTTCTTTCCTTTTAACAGCCAAAAAACACAATTATTACTTGAAAGACGGGTAGAAAAACCGAAAAGCTGCAGCAAGAATATTATTTTTTCAGTTGAAAACACTAGATATGCTGTTTTAATCTATTATACTTAAAATATGATAAAACTAGATGTATTTAGCTTTAGTACTCATTAATCATACGTTGTTTTTTCTTAATTTTTCCTTAAACTCAGTAACTTTTCAAACTCTGGACAGATTTTCTGTAAGAACATTAAACAGCAGAGAGGATCAGATTGTCTCTCTGCTTTTATCTGCACATAAATCATATTTTCATGTTTTCTTTTTCAACGCTGGTAAAAGATTTATTCAGTATTTAACAATTTAGCTTCTGTTACATTTGATGTCAGGGAGCTTTAATTTTTTTATCATCCTGCCAGTAATTATTATCTTTTTCGTTTATTTGTGCAGCTGAACCATAATTATGTTTGTCTCCATGCTAATCCCTCGATTACACATTTAATCCGAGTTTAAATTCAATCTAATGAACCTCAGAAATCTGCCTTGTTTGAACATTTAGTCACGTTTTGACGATGAACGATTAAAAACGCAGATATCAGACATTTAATTATGTGCCTGCCTGTTTGGAGCAAATTCACTTTAATTCAGCTTCTAGAAAATCAGAATCTTTTAAATTAATTTCTGTTTTGAGTTTATGAAGCGAAACCTTACTTTCATGTTTTTTTCTCAGCTATTGAAACATATAATAATAAAAAAGAGGATAAATAATTTAAATCAGCTGCTGGCTGCAGACATTAATTCGATAAGCCGCTGTTGCTAGGCAACAGTAAGCAGAGTTTGGACACATCTTCCCAGCAACAGGTGGTATTTCAGGAGGAAGTCTGACCTTCTGCAGGTGTGAGGCTCTCCGACGATCGTTTTCTGTGAAATAGTGTAAATACAGAGAGGATGTACATAATGAAGTTTTTATAAATAAAAGAAAACAGAGGAAATATTGTCCTGGTTGAGTGGAAAAGTCCTGGATGAATGAATCCATCCATCCATCCATCCATTTTCTGTTCACCCTTGTCCCTAATGGGGTCGGGAGGGTTGCTGGTGCCCATCTCCAGCTACGTTCCAGGCGGGAGGCGGGGTTCACCCCGGACAGGTCGCCAGTCTGTCGCAGGGCAACACAAAGACATACAGGACAAACAACCATTCACACACACACACACACCTAGGGAGAATTTAGATAGACCAATTAACCTAACAGTCATGTTTTTGGACTGTGGGAGGAAGCCGGAGTACCCGGAGAGAACCCACGCATGCACAGGGAGAACATGCAAACTCCATGCAGAAAGACCCCGGCCGGGAATCGAACCCAGGACCTTCTTGCTGCAAGGCAACAGTGCTACCAACTGCGCCACTGTGCAGCCCAGGATGAATGAATATGAATCAATAAACATGAGTTTTATAAAAATGTGGACTGATGGTTCTTCATCTAATAACTCCTATGATAAAGATAAATAAATGTATTTCTGCCACATTTTTAGTAAAGTAAAATTGATAAATAATTAGTACAGCTCAGATCTATTTTACAGATTCAATAAATATGAATATTACTGAAAACGTCATTTATTTCAGTAATTAAATTTACTCTAAGTGAAGCAGATTAACACAAACTGATGCTTTCAAGCCTTTATTTCAGTTAATTTTGATGGTTTTCTGTTTACAGTGAATGAAAACATGACATTTAAGGTCAAAATGTTAAATGAAACTAATAAAAAATATATTTTAATACAGAAACGGGCTTTAATGAGAAGCCTGTTTAGTAGCGGCTTAAAGTTTGTTTTTAAATAAATTCACTTTAAGTGAAACATTTTATTTAGAGTAACACAAACTGATGTTTTCAAGCCTTTATTTGTGTTAATTATTGTGATTTTCTGTTTACAGAACATGAAAATATATTTAATGTCAAAATATTTATCTTTATTAGTGTCTCACGAAAAGCATCTTTGAAAATCTGACGCTTTTCTCCCGGCTTTATTTTCTATAAATATACATAAATAATGATAATATTTTCCTGAATAAATTCAGAATAATCTGTTTAAAAGCTATTTGACATATTCTGAGGCTCACAGTAATAAAATGCAACAAGAAATATTGATAAATAAATAAAACTGGCTGATCCAGATCACTCAAACAATTACCTTTTGTTTTCATTTAAAGATTTTTTTAATATTAACTTGAGCTTGATGCAGAAAAGAAGGTAGTTTCTAAAATTTTATTTCCCTTTGGAGTCACTGAAGTGTTTTTGAATTATAATTTAGTTAAATTAAAATAATCTTCGCCTGGTTGAATTGTGTTCATTTTAACCAGCAGCATGTAGAAATTCAATGGAAACGTTTTTCTAGTTTTGAATGAAAAAAGATTTTTATTTATTGATTTATTTCGCAGCAGAATGAAGCTCAGCTTCAGCCTCCGTCTCCTCGTTTCCTGTCTGAATCTCAGCAGAGCTTCGTGTTTCTCTACGTGGGAGTCGGTGGGAGAGCGGAGCGGAAAGCGTTACGCAACCAGAACCGGGCTCGGCGTCCAGAACCAGAACCAGAAGAAGAAGAAGAAAACACGTAGGAGGTGTGAGCATCTTTCTCCGAGCTTCATTAATAAAACAAAACCCGAATCCCCAGCAGTATTCAACATGTGAGCTTTGTTTTCTGCAAGCACTCCGATGGCTTTTTGGGTTTTCTGAGCCGTGGCTTTTAAAATCCACTGAATGCAGAGACAAAAGCATGAAAAGGTAAAGAAAATTATGAAAAAAGGACCAAGATATGGAAGGTAATTAAATGGAAAAACAGAAGGGTGGTTGAAAAAACAAACATATTTTAAAACTGAAGGAAACAAAGAGATAAAAGGAGGAAGAAAAGGCCAATAATAGTAAAATAAACTAAATATATTATCCTGTTTCTTAAGAGACGTGTCCTTATGGTGTTTCTGTTTATCACCAAACTCTCCTCTTTCCTCTGGGGTTCGTCTGTTTCCATGTGAGTTATTGTCGCTACCCGAGGAGATTCTGATGGTTCTGTGGGGAAGCAGCAGAACCTCCTGGGTCATGATGGATCACCGATGTTTTTCAGCTGCAGGTTGGAACAAACAGGAACAAACAGGCAGAGTGAAAAACAAACCGGCTCAAAACTGAAACAGACAGGATAATAACAACCTAGTATTACTATAATTACTATAATTATTATAATTATTATAATTATTATGTAATTATGTTAAATGTTAAGGCTACAGAGTGTACTGTTAAAATATTTTCCATTTAGTGCAGGTAAGAGTTTCTGCCCTTTTCAATAATATCAGGATCAATATTATTGTTCACACAATGAGCGACTGTTTCCTTAATGAACAAACTTCTCATTTCATGTCTCTCCCTTTTAATTAATAACTCAAGTTATTGTGAATTGTTGGTTTTCTGTTGCCCAACAACAGCTGCTAGTAAAACAGTGAATGGTTACTGGTGTTCACTGCAAAAACATAAAATCTTACCGAATATCTTTGGTCTAGTTTCTACTGCAAATATTTTAGTTCACTTACAATAAGACAAAAGACTTGTAAGTAGCTTTTCAGCAAGATATAGAAGTTTTAAATAAATAATTTCTTAATATTGGTGAAAAGGTTTAAGTTCCATTGGCAGATTATTCCACTTGTGGGGAAAATGTCGTGTTGTAAGTTAAATAACCTGCAAATGGAACCAAAACGTTTTCATCTAAGGCATTATTAATTACCAACAAATTAAAATAAGTCCTGCTGAAAAGTTATTTGTAAGTTAGTTTTGTCTTATTTCAAGTATGTTAAGATACTGATGAAACTAGACCAAAATTATTTGGTAAGATTTTGTTTTTACAGTGAATTGCTGATGTTTTGAACTGACTGTGCTTTTATCCGCACTCTGAGAAATGTTCAATCATGTATTTTTTCAGGCATCACCACTTTCTTTTTATGAAATACTGACAGCTCCACCTATCAAAGTTATTTCCTCACCCTCTCAGATCTTGATAATCTAAGGGTGTGGCCATCAGGTACATTCCACCTTAGATGACGTCCACTGGAAGCGATAAAAGTACCGGTGAAGCTCCGAGAGGCATTCTTACCGAGAGCCGGACTAGAGAAGAGAGGATTTCAGATGGATAAGTTCTCCTGTTCCATCTGTTTGGATCTACTGAAGGATCCGGTGACTATTCCCTGTGGACACAGCTACTGTATGAACTGTATTAAAGACCACTGGGATGAAGAAGATCAGAGGAAAATCTACAGCTGCCCTCAGTGCAGGAAAGAGTTCAAACCGAGACCTGTCCTAAAAAAAAACATGATGCTAGCTGCCTTAGTGGAGGATCTGAAGAAGAATGGACTCCAAGCTCCTCCAGCTGATCACTGCTATGCTGGACCTGAAGATGTGGCCTGCGATGTCTGTACTGGGAGGAAGATGAAAGCTTTCAAGTCCTGCTTATTTTGTTTGGCTTCATATTGTAAGAATCACCTGCAAACTCACTACAATGCTCCGCCATTAAGGAAACACAAGCTGGTGAATCCCTCGAAGAACCTCCAGGAGAATATCTGTTCTCGTCATGATGAGGTGATGAAGATCTTCTGTCGTACTGATCAGCAGTGTATCTGTTATCTCTGCACTATGGAGGAACATAAAGGCCATGAAACAGTCCCAGCTGCAGCAGAAAGGGCTGAGAAGCAGAAGGAGCTCCAGGAGAGTCGACAACAAATCCATCAGAGAATCCAGGACCAAGAGAAAGATGTGAAGCTGCTTCAACAGGAGGTGGAGGCCATCAATGTCTCTGCTGATAAAGCAGTGGAGGACAGTGAGAAGATCTTCACTGACCTGATCCGTCTCCTCCAGAAAAGAAGCTCTGATGTGAAGCAGCAGATCAGATCCCAGCAGGAAACTGAAGTGAGTCGAGTCAAAGATGTTCAGGAGAAGCTGGAGCAGGAGATCACTGAGCTGAAGAGGAAAGACGCTGAGCTGGAGCAGCTCTCACACACAGAGGATCACATCCAGTTTCTCCTCAACTACCCCTCACTGCCAGCACTCAGTGAGTCTACACACTCATCCAGCATCAACATCCGTCCTCTGAGACACTTTGAGGACGTGACAGCAGCTGTGTCAGAGCTCAGAGACATAATGCAGGACGTCCTGAGAGACTCATGGACAAACATCGAACAGGCCGTCACTAAAGTCGATGTTCTACTGTTTAGACCAGAACCAAATTGCAGAGCTGAATTCCTGGAATATGTTCGACACGTCAATCTGGACCCAAACACAGCACACAGTTATCTGTTGCTGTCTGACGATGATGGAAGAGCAACTTTGACTAAACAAAAACAGTCATATATTGATCATCCAGATCGATTCAGTTCTTGGATTCAGATATTAAGTAAAAACAGTCTGACTGGGCGTTGTTACTGGGAGGTGGAGTGGGGAGGCGGAGGTGTTGAAGTGGCAGTTTCATACCCAAGTATCAGCAGGGCAGGTAACTCACATGAATGTGCCTTTGGCTTCAATGAAAACTCCTGGGCTTTGCGTTGTGATGGCAGAAGTTACACAATCAGGATTAACAAAGTCGAAACCAAAATACCAGGTCCAGTTTCCTCCAGAGTCGGAGTGTACCTGGATCACAGAGCAGGTATTCTGCGTTTCTACAGCGTCTCTGAAACCATGACTCTCCTCCACACAGTCCAGACAACATTTACTCAGCCGCTACATGCTGGGTTTGGGTTCTTTAACTACTATTTGTACTATTCAGGAGGAGACACAGCTGAGTTCATCAAACTGTAATAGGAGTAGATGGTTTAATTCTTTAATTTTCATATATATTCCTTGTTGTGTTTTACTATGTCATCATTATTAAATGTTCAACTGTCAATCATCTTCTGTAGGAGCCTCCTTTAAAAGTTAACTTATGTCTTGTTTTGATTAGGTTTAGTCTATTTATGGATGGGATGCTTGGCTACAGATACTGCAGTAGCTTATACACATGAAATATTTACCTTTACAAATTTTACTCAACCAAATGTAAATTTTGGTTCTTGTACCTAAAATGTACATAATTTTACTTTGTACCTAAAATACATTAATAAAGCTGTCCTGTCTTTGCAATATGTATTTGCTGTTGTCCATCTATATTTCTGCAAGATATTAAAACAAAGAAACTGCTACATCATTATTATCACAGGTCGTTGGAAATTAACTGATTAGAAAATAATGTGTGTTAAAATGTTTCTGCATTAGTTGCTCTGTGGAGCCTGATGTAATGTTAATAATCAATAATTACCAGGAATGTCATATTTTTTCCATTAGTTGTAGGTAAATGGGGTTAAGGCCAAGTTGGGCACCAATAGTTTGGGGAGTGAAAAAGTGGCTAATAATAAAAACAAGTCATCATACCAGACTGTTTCTGTCTGCTTTATTTGGCAAACCTACATTTTACACAGTTTTCATATTCACACAGTTTTCATAGACTCTCACTGGGAGAGGGACATATTTATACTCCAACCTGTTCATGTATTTGTGTGTAGCATTTTCAATCAGTCCAGTTCATTTTTTGATTGATGCAGATCTCTTGACTTGTGTTTTGCTGAATGCTATAAGAGTTTCCTGGAATTGTCCTCAGCTGGGACGCTTCAAACCTGACAACGTGAGTATTTCAAGAGTTATTTCCTCATCTCTCAAATTTTAATTTGTTCCTGACTTTCCAGCCCAGTACATTTCCTTCTGATGAAAACATGCCTTAGTGCAAAACAGTCAAATAACTATCAACATAATCATTCCTCTTGTACTCCAGTGGTTAGTCTGAATCTGAGTTAGCATCCAGAGTCTCTGTTAGCTTGACCTTAGCTAGTCATTATTCTGACTCAGATTCTAAGCTAATCACAGGCTAGCTGATAGCTTGACATTGACAAGTTGTTACCTTGGACAATATGAACTATTAGACCAATTCCCTCTCACTGTAAGATTGACTCAGACTACCTGCTAACTGATGCTAAACAGCTTTTAGCTTAGTTCTGAGTAACTGTCAGTGTGAGCCTTAAGCTGCTAGCTGGAGCTTCATGAGCTATTATATTACCGTTAGTCTTACTTTGAGTAGCAGTTAGCTTGACTCATTAGTTTCCCACAGTTAAAATGACCATGAACTGACGAGCTGTTAGCCTTACTAGCAATAACTCTGAGTCACATTTGACTTAGACTACATGCTAACTTTACACTAACCAGCTGTTAGCTTGGCTCTTACTAGCACTTAGCCTTAATCTAAATAAAAGTCAATTCCAAGTGGTTTTTTTTGTTTGTTTTTGTAATGAAACTTTATTTTACTTTTAAAACCAGTCAGAGCCTTTACATTTTATACTTTTTTGAAAAAAACTTGTATTAAAACCTCAATCTGTAATCATTCCTGTTGTGTTTTTTAAATACAAGCTTATATTTGGATTCTTAAGTCATTATTTTACCTTGTGAATGAAACATATCTAGTTTAAAACACAAACGCTATCAGAAATAAATGAAAGATAAAACACAAATATCTAAAGCATCAGAAATCATTGCTTTATGTGTTTTACTGTGTGCTGCTCAGGCTCAGAGCTTTTCTTTTCTTTTCATCCTACACATACCAGTACGCTGTGTGTAACCCATATTTTATCTTTCCAGTTCACACAGGGGTCTGATTGATTATGTATGTTGAGCTCGTAGCACTGCGCTGCGTTTCTGTCGGCCCGTTTCATCTCCTCCATCTCCTCACACCCCCATCGGTCACAAAGAAAACACTACGTAGGCCGGTCTATATATATGTGATATATGATCAAATAACACAAACACCTGCTCAGTGTAAGGAAGCACCTCCAGCTGTGTGAATCTCTCCAGAGCTTTCTGCTGGTCATCATCATGCCGGTGTATTGTGGTCGTAAAACAGGCAGAGCCATGCTTTTAGTGAGATGAAACTGGCCCTGATGTGCGCTTTACGGCAATTACATTAACAGGATAAACACACAAACTGATTATGTGAGGAGCCTCAGTGATATAAAGCTTCGCCCAGCCAACCTGATCTGCTGTGAATCTGAATCTAAAGCAAGAAAGATAAAATAAGTAAACCTATTTTGATATTCTTTGATTAGTTCTGTTGTTCACCTGTTTTATAAGGACTAACCACTGGTTCTTATTGCGTTTAAATGACAAATATGAACAAATCTTGGTTAATATTTGGCTAATGTAAAAAAAAACAAAAAAAACACAATTTCCTAATTGCTGTGTTTCCATTAAATAAATAAGAAATGCAATTAAAATGACAGAGACTACATTTTTTCGCACCTCAAATATTTATGTAAAAAATTCCTCTAACTACTTCCTGTCGTCTTCTTCGTGGTTTGCGCCAGTGCCAACTTCCGGTTGTGGATCATGTGACTCCTCTGATACGAAAAAAGTGTTTCCATTACAGTTATGCAAAAATAAATTAATTTCAAAACAGCCACACAAAAAACCCCACACCTCATCCACTTTTCTACCACGAACAAGCCTTTATTTTGACACAGCTCTAGTGATGTAAATGCTACATGCTAATGAGTTCTTTGTAGTTTCTAGACAGATTAAACGTCATGTCAGGTTTTGTGTTTATCTGTGTTTTCTCCCAGCTGGATTTCCTGATTTGATTTGACTCACACATCAGTGCGATTCAATAAGGAGCAACGCTTACTGGTTGTGACAGACCCAGTTACCCAGAAACCAGAACCGAAAGACCAAACCTGCTGAGACTGCTGCTTGGCTTCTCCAGCGGCTCCGGCTCCCCCTACAGGCCAAACGGAGGTAATCAGATATGTTACTTCTTCATCATCACAAATTCAGAAGAAGCATTCAGGAATTATTTTATAATTTTATTATTCCTTCAAAATTATGGTCAGGTTTTCTTCTTCTGATCTGTTCAAGGCAAGTGGATGGATTTTTGTTGAAACTGAAAGTAGACAAAGTCCTAAAAAAAAAAAAAAATCTGCAAGACTCTCAGAAACAATTGAAGACCAAAAACTGGAGACAAGTTTTTAAATGATAAGAAAAACTGGCTGCTTGAGTGAAAAATGTGAATAAATAAATCTGGTTTGAGGTGTTTTTCTGTTTTTAGAAGCATGTTTAAACATTTTACTTCATTTTTTCAAAACCAGCAAAACATCTGTTTAGCTAGTGTCAAAATCCTATTATTGGGAAACATTAAAACAGTGGTGGTGCAAATCGGTGTTTTACTTAGCTAAAAAATATCCAGTGGTTGTGAATTTTGAAAGCAAAAGTCTGTGTAAGTTAACCTGTCACCACAACAAAGTTTTCTGGATGATAAATTGTCCCAGAAGTTATTGCAATAAACTATAGTATTGTTGTTTTGAGACCAGTTTCAAATAATAAAATGGTAATGGCATAATAATCATGCAAGAACACACTAATGAATATTTAACACTAGAGCTGGAAGACATTTTAAATATCCAGAATAAACAAAACAGCACAAGCAACAAATAAAGGGAATTATGAAGTCTCTAAAAACAAAATGACTAAAATCAGCAGACAGAAGATTTTCATCATCCAGGTTTTGGTAGAAAGAGAAAACAATAAAACATGCGAATGCAGTTGATTGAGGTTATTTACCAACCTTCTTAAAGTTGGTAAATAAACAATAAAGATTAAATATGAATCATTCCTGTTTACGGTGTTGAAGTCTGGCTCCTCCCTCAATCATGACAACATATTTCCTCCCTACCAGGGTCACAGGTTGAATTCTGGGCGTGACTTATGATTTACATGAGCAAGCAGAGCTGTTCCTGTTGTGAGGAAATGAAACTTACGGGAATGTTCTGACTGAACGGTGCAATGTCTTACAAAGGATTTCACCTGGACCGAAGGAAATACTCCTGTTCCATCTGTTTGGATCTACTGAGGCATCCGGTGACTATTCCCTGTGGACACAGCTACTGTATGAACTGCATTAAATACTTCTGGGATGGAGAAGATCAGAGGAGAATCCACAGCTGCCCTCAGTGCAGGAAAACCTTCAGACCGAGGCCTGTCCTGGAGAAAAGCATCATGTTAGCAGAGTTGGTGGAGGATCTGAAGAAGACTGGACACCAAGCTGACCCCTGCTATGCTGGACCTGAAGATGTGGCCTGTGATGTCTGCACTGGGAGGAAGATGAAAGCTGTCAAGTCCTGTTTAACCTGTCCAGCTTCCTACTGTAAGAATCACCTCCAGCCTCATTATGATGCTCCACCGTTACAGAAACACATCCTAGCGAACCCCAGCAAGAAACTCCAGGAGAACATCTGCTCTCGTCATGATGAGGTGATGAAGATCTTCTGTCGTACTGATCAGAAGTTTATCTGTTATCTCTGCTTACTGGATGAACATAGAGTCACTGAAGTTGGTGTCTTCCTGCCAAATCCAGAACCAAAGAACAGAGCTGGATTCTTAAAGTATTCATGTAGAATCAGACTACATCCAAACACAGCAAACAAATACGTGTTATTGTCTGATGGGAACAGAAAAGTGACATTAATGAATCATCGGCTGTCTTATCCTGATCATCCGGAAAGATTCACTGACTGGTTCCAGGTCCTGAGCAGAGAGAGTCTGACTGGACGTTGCTACTGGGAGGTGAAGAGGAGAGGAAGAGGAGTTGATGTTGCAGTTTCATACAGGAACATCAGCAGAGCAGGGAAATCCAACAAATGCGCATTTGGGTTCAATGAGAACTCCTGGTCAATATCGTGTCAGAAAACGGGTTATACTTTCTGGCATGATGGTGCTGAAACTCAGATACCAGGTCCAGTTTCCTCCAGAATAGGAGTGTACCTGGATCACAGAGCAGGTATTCTGTGTTTCTACAGCATCTCTAAAACCATGACTCTCCTCCACAGAGTCCAGACCAGATTCACTCAGCCTCTGCATGCTGGGATCCAGTTCTATTACTACTTACATTCCTACCGAGGAGGAGACTCTGCTGAGTTCATGAAACTGAAATAGAGATTAGTTTGGTGAAAAGTGTCATTTCAGTCACCACAGTTTTTACCATGAAGTCATTACTGAACTTTGAACAATGGCCCCATTGTTCGAAGTTAAACTTTTAAACACACTTTATATTAAGAACTTTATTTCTTGTTTTTTTGTTTTGGTTTATTTGCTTTTAAGGGACGAGGTGTTCAGGCAATAGCTACTTTAAAAATGTAGGTGTGTGTAATGAATTTAACAAAAACCAAAGGCAATATTTAATTTGACTGTTAAATTGATGTAAAGTCTTTTAACTCACAAGTTACAGAAATAAAGCTGACTTGTCTTGATAAAAAATTGTTCATGGTACATATTATTGATGGAGTATTTGGGCCAAGGTAAGAAATTTAAAAAAAAAATAGAATTACAAAAATAAAGTCATATTATTATGGGAATAAAGTAGAAAAATATGAGAATAAAATCATAATTCTATGACTTTATTCTCAAAAAATAACTTTTCATATTATTATGACTCTATTCTTGTAACTGACAGTGTGTGAAAGTGAACCACACACCACCTGAAAATGTAAGAAATGTTTTGGTCTCCAATCGAGTGAAAACTCTTAGTTTCACCCTGATTTGCTTGACCTTTGCTGGCTGTTAGCTTTAACTTTAGCCATTATTCTCCATGTTAGCTTGACTTGCTGATTTAGTTGTCTTTGTGTCAGAAGATTAGAATTACAGGCAACTGCAGACAATAGTTTAAATTTGTCAGGTTTATTGAAAATACAGTTTATGGATCTTTGTTTCCTGGCTGGAGAGGCTGTTTGGGATATATGAGCAGAACCTGGGCTATTTCTACTCTATTTTTATTTTTAATACATTTGCTAAACACTCAAGAACTATTTTTCATATTGTCTTAAAGGTGAATTTGTGTGTTTAGGTTTGAGAAAAGAGATTAATTTAATACAGTTTGGCACTCTAGTTCATCTGGATTAGAGAACCGATTCTCTGTTGATCTGGGATTATAAATTTTAATGTCATTTATGTTTCACTCATAAACAAGAGTCACATTTTTGGTTTGACAACATTTATTTCACAGTTAAAAAACAAACCCAGAGGAATTGTTGGCACAAGGGTTTCACTCCAAACTCAGTTTCAGTCCCTCATTAAAGCAACTTTAAATATTGGCAACCTGAAAGATCCCAACCCAATCATAACCAGTGAGAAGCCGATCGGTTGAACCTGTCGGTCTTCCAGACAAGCAGCTCAGTCTCCGTCTTCTGTCCTCTGATCCCGAGAGTCCTGGATCGGCCGGATCGGATCACCTGATGGTGCGGTACATCATGAAGTCCACCGTGGTGCATCGTGGGAACTTGCCGATGGAGCTCTCCTCCACGGGCGTGTAAACCTTGATCTGCCGCATGTGCGTGTCTCTGCCGTTCTGGTGGTTGGCGAGCACGGCGATCTGGATCATGAAGGTACTGATTGGTTCGTTTGTTCGCTGAAAAACACAGAAATTAAAAATTACACACTGAAAAAAAACAACAGAATAAACATCAAAAATGAACACAGAAAAACTTCACGGATGCTTTTAATTTGTACCGTGGTAAAAACAAAAATCTAAATACTAATGTCTGAAAGTTTTGTGCTGCAGAACAACACTGCCGCCAGGTGGTGAAACCCGGAATTACATCTGTTTGAGTTCAGGAGGAAATAAAATGCAGTTTTCAGGTATTTAAAATAGTTTCAGGAACAACTGAGATAAAATAAACAGATAATTCATGGAAATAAAAATTTAAAATACAGGGTTTGTTTTGTGCAAATAAGTGTTAGGGCCATACTTAAAAAAAAGAAGATAAAATTAGGAAAATTAAGTTCAAGTAACATGACAATAAAGTCAGAATATTTTGAGAATAATGTAATATTACGAGAATAAAGTCATAAAATTACAAGAATAACGTTGTAGTATATTGCTTTTTCTTTACTTTATTCTCATACGACTTTATTCTCGTAATTTTAATTTTTATTGTGCTAATGTGGCCTTAATAGTTTGTTGCAGTTTTGGACTGAAAAAATAAAAACAGATTTAAATCAGTGGCCTTAATCACAGATCTCTTCAACCATTCAACCCCTTGAAACATGTTTTTATATTTAAAACAGGCAGAAAAAAATGGTAAGTTTTGCACCACTTCTTGTTTTCGCTGAATCCAAAAACATGATCTGGATGTTTTTACCTGATTTAGTAGAGAGATGTGAATCCAGCCGCTGGGCTCCACCATCTCCAGCTGCTGCAGAGACGAAGATGAAACAATTGGACGGGTTTAACATCCAGCAGCTGTGACAGTCTGAGCCGCAGAAACACAGACTCACCCTGATCTCCTGAAGGTTGTGGAAATTGTTGCCCACTCTCACAGAGATTTTACTGGGCGTGTAACTTTCATCTGATTTATAATCGGCGTAAATACACAACATCTTCACCGTCGTCCTCCTCCTGCAGACGACCAGAGGACCAATCAGAGGCAAAGATACGACAGAAATCAGAAACGTAACAAACAATAACAGTAAAACTACAAAACTCTGCTCTAAAATCTGCTTTTCTCTAAAATTTCAGAATACGTAGAATAAGTAGGACACGTAAGCATTTGTGCTTGAAGTTAAAAACTGCTTGTAGCTTTTTCATATTAAATAAAATCAAGTTTACACATTTTTCTATTTCTGCCAAAACTTCCCATAATTTTCTTTAAACAAATACATGTCTAAAAAGTGTGGCATGCATTTATTTATGTGTTAGAATGGCCCAATCAAAGCCCAAAAGCTAAATCCAATAAAGAATCAATCCAGTGTGACTGAGCTGGAGCTGTTTTACAAAAATCTCATCTGCTGGAGAAAAATTCCAAAAGATTTGTAGCTGTAGCTAAACGGAAAGGTGGTGCTACTGATTTAGAGCAGCATGCCACACTTTTCAGATTGTGTTATCTTTTCCCATGAGTTCACAATTGTGACCTACTTTTAGTTGAACTAGCACAAATAAATCCCAGTATAGTATATACAGGTTTCAATGTGACAAAGTTTGAAAAGTTATTGTACGTGAATATTATTTTAAAGCACTTTAAGTTTAAAAGATTGAAAGAAATTATTCAGTAATGACTCAGTTACCAATATTACATATTATAATAATGAAATCTTAGTCTAATTGTTATTTTCTTATCGTTTTCCTTCTGGCTAGATGAAAGTTTTGACAACTTATGTAGAGATTAAAAGAAAAGCTACAAACTTTAGTACAGAGTAGAGTACTGACAGTGATGTATTGAGATTATTTGTATGTATAAATGTACATTCAACATGATTTATAACAGATTTTTAACAATTTTACACATAAATAGGGAAGGAACTGGGTTTATATAAGAGCCAGCATGAATCTGAAGTAAGAAGATACCCGATGTGATTGAGAAGGATTTTCCAGAAATACCTGAACTGAATGTTGACCAGGTGCGGCTGGGATCCATCTGACTGCCAGTAGGTCTCCAGGTTGTCATCCCTCAGCTGATCCACTCCAAACCCTGCGCACAGGACGCGTGTTTTCCACAGAAAACACTCCTCTAAATGTGTGTGTTCCTGTAGATCCGGTGCAGCGGTTCCTACCTGGTTTACAGGAGGACAGCGACCACACCGCCTGGGAGCCGATCTCCCGGACCGTCCCGGTCCGCTCAAGCTGCTTCGGGTCGGCACCGGGTGGGGTCTTGCTCGGGGTGGCCATCCTGCAACTATGGAGACGGAAGAGAAGCGATATGTAGTTGCGTTTTGCTCCAATACGCAAAGCGAAAGACGAATTTTTTGTAAATTTTTAAAACTAATTTACACATAAACTACTATAAGCACATTAGATGATCAGTTTCAGGATCTGAACACGCTTATTAAGATATTGCGAACAATTCGCCATGTCAGATATAACTACCAACCACTTGTTTCGACCGAAACACCAAATAAACAAATTGCCGCAGAGAGCGGCTCGTACCTGAAGTTTTCACACCAAAACTCCTCTGAAACCGCTAAAACTCAGTTTAAAACAAAACCATCCCAGCGGAACTCACAATAAGCGTTAAATATATTCCTCAAAAGACACCGTGTCAACACATGAGATGGTATTTTATTTAAAAACTTAGGAAAAAAAGCCTAAAAGAAATTATTGCTGCTATTTTCCTGCTCCTGCTCTGCGTCGCTTCTTGTAAACGTCACAACAGCACCGCGTCGCACCAAAATGTGCGTCACTCTCGCCATCTTTCCAGCCGGCTTCAAGTGAAACACGTTGCTGAGGAAAAAAACAAGTTTTACTCCCAAATATTTGTTTCTAATCGGCTGCTATACTTAATTTTCACCGAAGGCGGGTTAGGGGAGCCGAAGAGGGGTGAGTTTTCAACCTGTCACCCAGGATTTTGTTTGGCTTTCTCTGTTTGTTGCTGTAGAATGAGCAGCTGTCACGGTGCGGGCCTCAAGCTAACCGCTAACTGTTAGCGTCCCCTGCTGACTGTATCTAGTCACTCTTTCTAGCTTTGCTTTGAGGATTTAAAATTGATGATTTATCCGTTTTAATTCTCAATGAGAGCTTATTGATTAGCAGAAACCAAATATTTCTTACTAGGCTGTAAAAACGGAAGGGTAATCTCCCGAACTCCGCTTGGTTTCCAATGAATTTAACATTATATTCACAATTTAACAACCTAACATATATATTAGAGCACATACTTCTGTGTTTTAACAAGCAACTGGATCAGTTGATGATTTCGGCTTATGTTTGATTTGATATTTGTAAATGGATTCTGGAGTAAATCCACCTCAGATGCTGGTCGCCACCGCCCGTCACGTTTCATTTGGACGCAGAAAACCTGAATGCGTCGTCAGTGATTCGGAGTTAAATGTTGGTCAATCATGTCTGGTGGTTTTGAACAGTTACAGGCCCGGTCCAACATGCAGGCGTGACGCAGGCTGCAGAGGAACCACCAGACGTCAGAAAGAAACCGTTTAGTGTTTGGGTTTATCAGAACCGGACAGGTTCAGATGCTGCAGCTGAAAATCCTGATCGAGCCTAAAAATAACTTTCCTCTCTGTCAGGGTCTGAACTAAGAAGCTGCAGGTCAAATTTTGAAGGATTTGGCATCAGACAATCTGGTTGAAACACATTAATGTTCATCATGCTGGTTTCTTCCATCTGTTCCTCCCGGAGTTCAAGCTCTTTGAAATTCTTAAATTTCCCCTTAATTTACTCATTTTAGATTCTAATATTCTCCCAGGAAAAACTAACGTGTGTTTTTATCTTTCAATAAAT
The DNA here is from genome assembly GCF_001444195.1 of Xiphophorus couchianus. Taxonomy (NCBI): domain Eukaryota; kingdom Metazoa; phylum Chordata; class Actinopteri; order Cyprinodontiformes; family Poeciliidae; genus Xiphophorus; species Xiphophorus couchianus. The sequence goes on along the minus strand of NC_040241.1, from coordinate 22,620,516 downwards.
GTGAGGATCTATTACCTACCACAAAATAAATGTAAATTAGGGCCACGACCAACAGTTATCGTATCAATCAATCGATTATTAAGATGATTAATCAAATTTAAAAATTGGCACATAATGTAGATTTTTCATTTAAGCTTTTCTTAAATATTATAGTATATTAGGATACATTTAAAGATGCAAATAAACAAATAATTTATTTTTAAAATAAGAAAATAATGATTTATTGCCTAAATTCAATAATATATTTACAGACAAGTTATTGTTTTTAATCTTAAATGCAAAATAAATAAATTGTATAGTTTTGGCTTAAACACTGTTCTGATTACGTTGTTCTTTAGAGTCTGTATAGTCCAGTTAATGATTAATCGATTACTAAATCAGTTGATTATTTCAATAATCGATTAATCACGATTAATTGTTTTAACCCTACTGTAAATGCAGGTCTATCATTCATTTTTTACATCGTCTAAATGCACAAAACCTGCTCATTAACTCACAGTGACAGTCTTCAGTCAGAGGCCTCAGCAGGAGAGCTGTAAGATCTACAGACTGCTACAGGAGATTATTCCTGTCATCAGCCTCTACAGCAACTCTGAGGAAATCTTAAATGAATATGAGTTATAATATTAAAAGTTTAATCTTTAATTCTGTGGGTCATAAACTGTTGGACTCTTCCAGTTTTTCCTGTTTTATTGAATGAAAAATATTTTACATCCAGCTTGAATTCAGTTGTTTTGATTCCTATATTAGTTTCCTTTCCAACTCTTTGATTTTGTTTCCTGTTCTGTTAGTTTAGCTCTTCTTTTTTTAGCGTCGCTGAGTTAAATAGAGGAAGCCTGAGTTCAGCTTCACACAGACCTGGAATCAGCTGAATGGAATCAGCAGTTCTGTCTCTGCTGCTGCAGTAAAGATTAAAGGTTTGAATGTTTTCCTTCGTCTTCTCTCCTCTGTCTGCCTCCTCCTTCCAGCTCCGTAGGCGCTAGCGTCCGTCATTCCAGCCCTCCAACATGGCGGATAAGAACACCAGGATCGCCATCGTCAACCACGACAAGTGCAAGCCTAAAAAATGCCGTCAGGAGTGCAAGAAGAGCTGCCCGGTGGTCCGCATGGGTGAGTGTTTGGACACCGGAGCGCTGTTGTTGTTGTTGTTGATGCGGCTGCAGGAAGCTGATGAGCTGCGTGTTTGCAGGTAAGCTGTGCATCGAGGTGACTCCTCAGAGTAAGATCGTCTGGATCTCAGAGTCGCTGTGCATAGGCTGCGGCATCTGCATCAAGGTAGCCGCACACAGATTGGATTGTTTGTGTGTGTTTAGTCAGGTTTCTTTTCCTCACTCCCTGTTGTCGTCGTAGAAATGTCCGTTCGGAGCGTTGTCCATCGTCAACCTTCCCAGCAACCTGGAGAAAGAAACGACTCACAGATACTGTGCCAACTCCTTCAAACTGCACAGGTACGCAGATTACTAACCATCACAGCTCTGATGTGGTTGATTGTAACCCAGCAGGATCCGCCAACCGGCCCGTATATTTACAGGCTTTTTGGTCTTAACTTTAATCCAAGATGCCTTTAAAAAGGCCATAAAAGGTCTTGATTTTGCTGACAGTCTGGTAAATCTCTCCTAGTGATTCGTTTCCTTGCAGGATGAGTCTGAAGATGACCTGAGGTTTGTTTCTGCTTGTTGCTGCAGGCTGCCTATTCCCCGACCCGGAGAGGTTCTGGGGCTTGTGGGGACCAACGGTATCGGGAAGTCCACGGCCCTGAAGATCCTGGCTGGGAAACAGAAACCCAACCTGGGGAAGTTTGATGTGAGTGTTGGAGCCGTTGGTTTTCACATCTGTCTCTTTTCTCCTTTCCTTCGTCTCCTCTTTAACATTTTGAGCAGCAACATTTTTTGTCCAGTGTGACAGACATGTAGAAATGTTATGATATCTTTAAAAAAGTAAGTTTATCATCTCTGTTGGCAATATATTGGGCAGCTTTAACTACCATATTTTCCAGACTATGAGTCACACAAATTAAAAAATTTCTCATGAAGAGGAAAAAAGCATGTATGAAAAAAACTGTGACTTCTAGTCCAGAAAATACGGTATTTGGTTTCAGTTTGTTTATGATAAGAATGAGGGTGGAGGAGCTTTTGTTTGCTAAAGATAAGATTCATGTTTTCATATATGGAAGTAAAAACATAATTTTAGTAATATTTATAATGTTGATCTAAAGTCTAATGTGACAGATGTGTAATGTTGGCTCTCTCACTAATTTATCCTCCATATATTTTCATTTTCTTCCAGTTTTTGTAATTTTTCTCGTATTTTTGTGCGCCTCAGAACCCTCCAGACTGGCAGGAGATCCTGACCTACTTCAGAGGTTCTGAGCTGCAGAACTACTTCACTAAAATCCTGGAGGACGACCTGAGGGCCATCGTCAAGCCGCAGTACGTCGACCAGATCCCAAAAACCGTCAAGGTCAGTGAAACCGGCAGCCGCTTCAGTCCAGGCTTCGGTTCGCTTCTCCACCTGCTGTAATGACTCGTTTCCGCCTGCAGGGGTCAGTAGGGGCCATCCTGAGCAGGAAAGACGACACAGACACTCAGGACATCATCTGCAACCAGCTAGGTAGAAACCTTCATCCATTACTGGACCGCTAGCCTGTTAGCCGCTACAGCTAGCGACGCGCTACTGCAAACTGTTCCAATGTGGGATGAGTAAAAATGGTCGTAGCTTTTTTGTTTATTATCGGATTTCTATAAAATATGAGAAAATGGCTGATGTTTTAACGCTTAAAACATGTTTTCTCTCTGGATATAAATTGCTAACTAGTTTTTCTGTCAAGATGCAAGCAAGGATTATGCAAATTTCTCTTTTAATTTGGTCAATAATTTAATAATTGCTGCTGTAGGAGAAAAAAATACTTTATTGATCTCCAATGGGAAATTTATTTGTTCACACAATCCAGTGTTAAATATTACTAAATATAATATAACCACAATCTATATGCAATTTTTGAAAAATATATAAAAGTTATATTGTAAGATATTAAATATGACTAAAATATTACATGAAATAAAATAAACCATGTGAGCTACAGTTTGTTTCAAATGGAGCAAATAAAAAAATGAACAAATGTGTAAATTAAAAATTAATACATTTAACAAATCTTGTAAATTTTTTAATTTGGCAAATTTTAATTTAAATTAAATTTTTTAATTTAAGAAATTAAATTTTTTAAATTCAATATAAAAATAGTTTTTTAAGTGCAAAGAATAAAATTAAGAAATGTATTTTTTAATTTAACAAATTTGTTAATTTAAACATAATTTTTTTAAATTTAAAGATTAAAAAATTTGTTACATTTTAAAAATTTTACAAATTTGATCAAACAAACTACAGTTCCTGTACTTTATAATTTCATTCTATATGATTGTTTTTAATCTTGTGACTTTCTATGAACCAATTAGTTCAGTCTTTAATGTTTATTGATTTGATTATCGATTATTGACTTATTAGTGGCTGCAGACATGAAAATGACAATTACATCGAAACATTTCATCTCTTCTTCAGATTCTTTTCCTGATTGCATCTTTTTTTTCGACCACCATTATTCATGTGACATTAATATCAATCAAAGGAAGCCTTTGATTAAAAATAAGGCTGAATGTTTGATATTTTTATTGATTAAAGGAGTAAAACTCTTTTCCCGGCAGATCTGACTCACCTGAGGGAGAGGAACGTGGAGGATCTGTCCGGAGGAGAGCTGCAGAGGTTCGCCTGCGCCGTGGTCTGCATCCAGAAGGCCGACATGTGAGTCCGACTCGGGTTTCTAACTGGACCTCAGAGCCGAGCCCGGACCTGACGGTTCTGTTTTCTGTTCTCAGCTTCATGTTCGACGAGCCGTCCAGCTACCTGGACGTGAAGCAGCGGCTGAAGGCGGCCATCACTATCCGCTCGCTCATCACCCCCGACAGGTGAGCGGCCCCTGCAGGTTTATACGTAGTTCTCATGTGATGTCACTTCCGGGAACTTTGTAACTGACTGCCATCTTGGTAGGCAGTTGCTGTGACAACAACAAGCAAGCCACAAGCTTAAAATTAGCTCAAACAGTTTAAGTACATTACAACTGTTATTTGATCACAATATTTGAGTACTTTATCCACCTCTGTGTAATGCTAAGATAAACATCAGTGATATTTACTGTAGTACTTACTGCCAAACTAGCTAAATTAGCTTAGCTAATGTAGCTTTTATCTGCTAGCTAAGAGGGTCATGTAGCCTTCGTTTTATTACATGAACTTACTCTGCCAGTCACCAGAACCTTGTTATTCACACAGAGTGTTTGTACGTCCTTTATTAATCCATTTAAACACTGATTTCAGGCGAATCTCCACTCATGTTCATTAGCTAGCTAGCTAATAGCAGGTCTGACATATTTTCCTACTGCGTCTCATTTGGGTTGATCCCAACAGCAGCCATTTTATTTCTGTCTTTATCTCACACATTGGTCAAGAGAGTCCACACATATATATATTTTTTGTTGATCTTGAAGCCATCGGTCTGCTATGCTTTGTGCTGCGCTTGCCTACCAAGATGGCGCGGATCACTTCCGGTTCAGACTTGTGGGATTTAAGGTTTTTTGTATTCTGCTTTGGTTTAATAACTCTGTGCTTCAGGTACATCATCGTGGTGGAGCACGACCTGAGCGTGTTGGACTACCTGTCAGACTTCATCTGCTGCCTGTACGGCGTCCCCAGCGCCTACGGGGTCGTCACCATGCCCTTCAGCGTCCGGGAAGGTCAGACCGAAACGCCCCGTTAATGTCCGACTGTCTGGGTTCAGATATGAAGGCACAAGCAGAGAAACTAAAAATGATCAGCAGATTTGTTCATGTTTACTTTGATTTTTGTTCAGACTATCTAAAACATTCCACACCAAAGCAATGCAAGAGGATGTATGGAAAGCCATTAATCTATTTTATTCATAATCTTTCTCTGATTTTGCTTTTGAATTTGAGGCCAAATGAATTGAACAAATGCTTTATTTTATAAAAACAAAGATGCCTGTTGGTCCTGGACCCTCTGAAAGCTGAACTCTGACCCCACAGACATATTTTAATAAATCTGTAGAGACACTTAATTAGGCTCTACGGTCAGAATGGAAGAAGCTCTGGTGCCAATTTAGCGACTTTTCAAACCATTCTACTGACTGAACCTATTAACTTCAGAAATTTAATAGGTTACTTTAACCTGGAAAATATCTATATAAAAAAGAAAACATATTTTTAAATTCTTTAAATAGGAATCTGCTCTAACATGGAGGTTCTAGCTCTTGAAGCTCATTCTCTGTCTTCTTCTTTTAATCTTCCAGGTATCAACATCTTCCTGGACGGTTACGTTCCCACGGAGAATCTCAGGTTTCGGGAAACATCGTTGGTCTTCAAAGTGGCAGAAACGGCCAATGAGGAGGAGGTGAAGCGGCTCAGGCATTACCAGGTGAGTTTATACTTCAGTTTATGCTCATTTAGTTCTACACCGACTCTCCACTTTCATTTAGGACAGGCCATAAATAGATGTTATCAATTAACCCAATCTTTGGTTTTTGACATTTTAATTCTTGGAAAATCTCCTTGTCAGTGTGGCTAGGGCGGCCATCTTGTTTTACAGCTTATATTTATATAAACTTTGAATTCATGTCGACTCTACGATGGAATATCAGGGCCAGGCTGCGACAATTTAGTTTGAATTACGAGGATAAAGTTGTAATTTTATGAGAATCCAATCTGAAAAATAACAAAATTAAAATGAGGAATGTTGAGAATGTATAATTTGGGATAAATTTGACCAATATGTGATCTTTTAATACATCAGTATTGAATTAGCATCAGTAGTAGGACTTTATGCAAACAACTGAATCTATTTTTAAAGATCTAGTGAGCTTATTTCTCATTAAAATAAAATGTTTCCAGTAATTTTATGTTGTTCTTTCTTTAATCTTGACACTTTGTGACCCTCAGAAATCCCAGATTGTTCCTAACATGAGGCTGTTTGTCGGTTTCAGTACCCAGACATGGCGAAGACGATGGGCGAGTTCACTCTGGACATCAAAGGAGGAGAGTTCACCGACTCTGAGATCATGGTGATGCTGGGAGAGAACGGTAAGCTGCTGGTTCGGTTCTGACCGGGTCCTGACCGACCCACAGTCCAGTAACCTGATGCTGTCTGCAGGCACAGGGAAGACGACCTTCATCAGGATGTTGGCTGGAGGACTCAAACCTGACGGAGGAGGTGAGTTTTCCTCCACATTACTGGTAAAAGATCTTTTCTGTCTCATGTTTGACCTTCCTGGCGTCTTTCAGGGGAAATTCCCATCCTGAACGTCAGCTACAAACCTCAGACCATCAGCCCCAAGTTTAAGGTGAAGCATTCAGCAACTAAAATAAAAAATAGAGTTTTTTTTAAATCGGCTAAATGTTTCATGTTTGTGGCTGCAGGGTAGCGTCAGAGCTCTGCTCCACGAGAAAATCAGAGACGCTTACACGCACCCGCAGTTCATCACCGACGTCATGAAGCCGCTGCAGATCGAGAGCATCATCGACCAGGACGTAAGAACTGCAGATTAAACGTCACACAGTAAACAAACTTAGTGAGGAACGTCACCATCACGCATAACGAATGGTGGTTGTTCATCTTTCTCTAGTCATTATGGAGAAATTCAGCTACAAAGAGGAGAAACGTTGGTTCAGGGAAAACAACTGCAATAAGAGAGAGGTGCCATTTTGAATCATTGTGATTTAAATATAGAAAACTGGGCTGAATAGACTAACATTTGACTTTTCTTCAAAACTCAAACCAATCTAAAATAGATCGCAAGGTGAAATGATCAACAGGTCACACAAAAACAAAGTAAACATGCTAGCATTAGCATGGGGCTAAAACATACAGGAGCAAGAATCTGTTTTGAGTCAAATAGCTGCTTGTGAATTCATTACTACTTCAGATCGCATCTTTTCAAAATAGTATAGATTTGTTTCAGTATGATCAACAAGTCATATAAAAACAAAGTAAACATGCTAGCATTAGCATGGGGCTAAAACAAACAGGAACAGGAAGCTGTTTGTTTTGAGTCAAATTGCTGGAAAAGTCTCACTGCTCTGGTCCTGAACACCTAAAATAGACGTTGCATCTTAAAATAACTCGTAGTAAAGAGTCTCCTATTGGGTTAACCTTCCTCCTCCTCCTCTTCCTCGTTCTCCAGGTGCAGAACCTGTCTGGTGGTGAGCTGCAGAGAGTCGCCCTCACGCTGTGTTTGGGCAAACCGGCCGACGTTTACCTGATCGACGAGCCGTCTGCGTACCTGGACTCTGAGCAGAGGTTGATGGCTGCCAGGGTCATCAAGAGGTGACGCACAAACACTCGGCCTCTTCTGGTTCACCTTTCCTTCAGAAACTGGGCTTTTAAACGGCTTCAGCTTTTAGAGATTTATTTTATTATGTGGGAAAAACAAAGAATATCAAACCCATTTGAAATAAAATGGGATAAAATGAAAGTTTTCTTCCACAACAGTTTGAGTTTGTTGAAATATTTCCAGGTTTAGTTCCTGTTTCACCATCTGAATGTTTTTGGTTTTACTGTTTAACTTCTAGCAAAATATTTACCACAAACTCAAAGTTAACTTTAGTGTTTAAACTTCCAATATGGAAGGAAAATTTGACTCTGGAAACTGATGGAACCTGTAGATTTACACCAATAATCTAAAACAAAATGTCATTAATAATTATTTTATTATATCCTGTTAAGTTTACTAAAGTTATTTTATTTTATTTGCTGTACGGAATGCTCTCCCTGACACAATTTGCTGTTTTTCTGTTTAGCAACATTTTTGTTTCACCTTCTTAGATTTTTGTTTTAATCTTTTATTTATTCACTTTTTAAATTATTTTTTATCCATTGTAATTGCTTTTGTTTTTCTCTTTTTTAGACCTTTGAGATCTCAAGATGTAACGGCCATTATAAATAAATCCTACTATTACTGTAATAATAGTTTTATTAGCCATTTTATTTTAAATGGCTAGTTTTCTTTCACACCATATTTTGGACATTGTAGTTTATTAATCCTTTGTTAAAATATGAATTTATCAATTTCAGGGGAAAAAATCTTCAAAACCATCAAATTGAGAAATGGATCAAACTCGATATTTAAATTAATCATTAAAAGTATTTTAAATATTCATTCAGTTCTGCTGTAGTTGGGTTATTACTGTATTTCTTTAGTCAATTCAAGTTACATAATGCTTCAGAATGGACAGACAATAGCAAAACTTTGCTACTGATGATAGAAATGTGTTGCTCTTATATTTGTCTTCCTGTTGGGGGCGCTGCTGTTTAACATTTTTGCTGTTTTTTTTTCTCCCAGGTACATCCTTCACGCCAAGAAGACGGCGTTTGTGGTGGAGCACGACTTCATCATGGCGACATATTTGGCCGACAGAGTCATCGTGTTCGACGGTATTCCCTCCAAGAAGACCGCGGCTAACACGTAAGCTCCGCCCCCAAACAGCAAACGTTTGGATCATGACCCCCCTAACCTAACCTAACCAGCTGAAAGCTAACCTTATACCATCTGATTTTAGATGGCCGTGAGTTCTGTGGAGGAAAATCGTATTGTCAGATAATATAGTAGGACTTTATTACGAGAGAATATAATTTTTTATTACAATCCTTTTGATTATAAGGAAATATGTAATATTTTATTCCCACAGTTCTTATGGCGTCTTTTCTTAAACTTTCATTTTTTTGCTTGAAGAACAAAACAGTTGAATCAGAAAATGAGCATCAGAAATACCATTATAATCAATTAACTTTTATTGTCTTTTAACTATAAACTCAGATGAAAAATTTCTGGGTCTCATTTTTTTCTGATCTTTTTGAGGCTGCCATTTTGAAACGTGTTGTTTTTAAACCTGAATGATTCTCCTTCAGGCCCCAGAGTCTTCTGGCCGGGATGAACCGCTTCCTGTCGCTGCTGGAGATCACGTTCAGGAGAGACCCCAACAACTTCAGGCCGAGGATCAACAAGCTCAACTCCATCAAGGTGAGCGACGCCTCTATGCAGACGACACTGATGAATATGAAACGTCGCCAAAAATAATTTCCTTCCCTCCTCGTCTTTTCCAGGACACGGAGCAGAAGAAGAGCGGGAACTATTTCTTCCTGGATGACTAAAGCCGCCGTCCGGCGTGACTGACTGCCACCTCCCGGCTGCGGGCCGTCGCCCCGGCAACGCGTCGCCTCCACGTTTACAGCCGGGCCGCGTTTCACCCCCAACGTGATAAAAAAACAAACATAAGAATCAACAAAAATAAAACGCATCAGCCTTTCTGTACAGAGCTGCGTTCAGTATCCAGCCATGTTGTGACGTGTCAGATGACGAAGAAGTCTGCGTGGCGTCGGCCCGACCGTGTGGGCGGAGCTAACCAGGCAGCGGCGTTGTGGAACATTCAGCAACGTATTTTATCACTCATGCATTTACAAGTCATAATAAAAAGACGCTTCCGGACCTGGAAATGACTCCTCATCTTTTCTGCTGATTATTATTCCATAGATTTATGGACTATAAAACAATTTTTTCACAAAATCTTAGAAAAGTCTGATCAGTTCTGCCTATTTCGTTTATTTTAGGGGATCTTGTCACTTTAAATCCAAATAAGCTGCTGCTGGCCACTCCCCCAACTCAACATTTAGCATAAAAATGGCTGCAACAGATCCAGAATTATGCAACTGTGCATCTTTGAAAAGCATTAGTAGAGCCTCCTTCACAACCAACCATAATGCAGCAACTGTCTTCTGGATGGTAAATCAACAAAACACTTTGCTTTTCCAGCAGGTAAAACCAGCTGTACTGTGCTGGGGTTGCTAGGTAACGGCACAGTGCCCTTGAATGTGACTCAACTGGAAGCTTTTTGAAATGGGTTATTTTCCAGACACTAAAAAAAAAAACATCTCGGCTGTTTTTAGAAGCAGTAAAACCAAAGTGGATGTACAAAAATGTGAAAAAAGTTAATTTTGCATAATAGATCCTTTTTTAAGACTTGAGAAAATTCAAAATGGCAACTGCAGGTCTGAGCTGTAGCTTCTAATCGTTTAGAGAGTTAACCTGACGTTTCTACGCAGAATGAAAGGTTTGACGTATTTTCCATATCTGGATCAGCATAAAATAAAAATTTCAGTTCCAGCTTTTATCTGTTATGTTTTTTCCAGGCAACTCTTCTTCAAAAACTGAACATCAACTAAATAAAAGCAGAAGTTTTATTGAAACACGGAGAAACTGCTCAGATTAAACCACAGCTATAAAAACTACAGCAGCAGACCTGGAGTCAAACAAACGAGCCTCTTATGTGATTGGAGGAGCAGCTGGACAGTCGTCCAATCAGAGAGCAGAAGAGAAGCAGGAAAATTTCAGGAATTCTGAACCAGCCAATCAGAATGCTTTTATTTTTAGTTCCAAAATAACTTTTCTTTCCCTCCCCCCTGCAACTACATGTTTACTCCTTTTAATATGTTAAAAACATTTTAAAAAATTGTAATTATATTTTTAAAATTGTATTAAAATACTAAGTATTGAACCAAGTATTGATCCCTGTGGTGTATCACAACTTGATCAAAGTTGATCAGTTTCCAGTTTTATTTCACATGATCAGTTTTTCACTTTTGCAGGATTTTTGTAGAAAACACTTGAACTAGATCGTAAACTATTATAAGATTTTAATTGGTCTTTGTACCATTGTTATACATGAATGTCATATTTTTATGTTTGATATTTTCTGAAGCATTTAAAAAAAAAATGTTATGTTGACTATCAACATAAAAAGAAGCCAACTAAAGTTTTGAACCAAACTTTTTATTTAACCACATAGAAAAATCCAAGGCAGACATTCTTTGTTCTGTACAGCAGTGTTCCTCACCAAATAAAAGTAGCAAACTTAAGGCACTGATTCCTCAGAGTTTAGATCTAAAGTGAAGAAAGAAGGTGAAACCAGCAGCAATCACAGAAACAAACCTACACACACACACACACACACAGACGGCGCTGAATAAAACCTGAGCCCTACAAACGCATCACCTAGACGCCACAACTCATGTTCAGGCGCTACGATGCATTGAAGTGACAGAAAGACGGTGGGAAATTGGAGTTTTGGAGGGGAAACAGGTTTTTTCTCAGCATGGAGAGGCAGCAGCGCTTCGCATTAAACAGGAGGGAAAACAGAGCAAATTATTTCCAATGGGTTCCTCGTCCCCACGTTAATTTAATGTTACATGGATTTTAGACGCCGACCCGACCCGACCCGCCCCTTTAATTCTTACATTCAGCCGTTCAGAGATGTAAACTTCAGATTGTACATGCAGAGCAGAAGAAGCAGAACGAAAACATAGTGTTCGAGATGCTGCTCTCTCATTGGCTGAAGCTAGTAGCCCCTCTCCCGACCCCGCGCCCTGAAGGAGGAGTTAAAGAAATTAGTCCCTGCCCCCTGGTCGCCGTGGCGACGCCTGCCCCTCCCCGGGTCGTAGCTGCTCCTGCCCCTGGGCCCCCGCCCCCGGTAGATCTTCCTCTGCCCGCCGTAGCCCATGGCGAACGGATCCAGCTCGAAGTCGTCCTCCGTGCCACACGCCACCGACAGCGACTCCGACATGCTGACGGCCGGGGCGAACACCAGCTGGCCCGGGTCGCCGGGGACGACGGGAACGCCGTACGGCTTGGGGCTGGGGAAGTGTTTGCGGGCGCCTCGGTAGGTAGACGGGGAGGCGGGGCTGCTGCCGGACCGCAGGGCGGCGTCGTTCAGGTCGGGGTCGGACACCACGGCGAGCTGAGACAGAAAGACATTCAGACAACTACTGACCCCTAGTGGACAAAACGGTAATTAGTACTTCATGTTCTGCTTTAAGGCAGTGGAAGCTTGGTCCGCTCCACAGGTCTTCAGAGAGTTTTTCAAAGTTTTTCTTTAAATCACAGGTGTCAAACTCCAGTCCCTGCAACGTTTAGATGTGCCTCTGCTGCATCACCTGAGTAATTAGGTCATTAAGGTTCTGGAGAACTGATCTACACCAGGAGGAGGTAATGAAGCCACTTGGCACATCTAAAACCTGCAGGACAGCGGCCCTCAAGGACTGGAGTTTGAGACTCCTGCTTTAAATTAATCAGATTAATTAAAATAACTGACTAGACACAAAGCATCAATTTGCTGAAAAAACCAACATATTCAGAGCAGTAATTAAGCCAAAACTGTACAAAACCTGCATTTTGCATTTATAATGGAAAAGACCGTTTTTGTAAATATGTTTTAGATTCACCTGGTTGAAATTCACTGAAAGAATTAATACATTTTATTATTTAAAAATTATGTGCAACTTTTAATGCATTTCAGATACTGTATAAAAAGACTTAAATGTAAATATATCAAATTTTCTAGATACTGTGGCGGAATAGTGCTTTAGAGTCAGTTTCCGCTAACTTCAGTTAAGGCGAACGCGCTACTCTAACAAAGTATTTAGCGAGAGCTAATCTTTGACGCTGTACCAAAACTAATGCTAAAGTGTTATGCTAACATGGTATCTAGCAAAAGCTAATGCTAAATCGCTAAGCCAACTACCAACACTGTAGTTAAAGGTTCCCACCACTGCTGCTAACAGTTTAATCAATCATCTCTATGTTATTGTAATGTTTTTATTTAGTTCTTTGTCATTTTAATTTTTTTAGCATTAGCAGAGCTCAGGTAGCATGCTGTACGTACTATGGGCTTGTTGTTGAGTGGGGGGTCCACCAGCAGCACCGTCCGGGTCAGGCCCTCTAAAGCCTCCTTCTTCATGGCTGAAGGGGGAAAAGTTCTGTTATAAGTTGCATTGAGATATTTACACATTAGCGCCCCCTGGTGTAGAAGCTGTGAAACTGCTGTCATCTGCTGGTGCTGAGAACAAAAGCCACTTACTGTAGTTGGTAGTAACCACAATACTTCTGTTGCTGTTAGCGTTAGCCATGCTAACAGTGGGCGGGGCCTCCAGCGGACCCAGGACCCGGACGTGTCCGTGGCTGTGGACGGGGTCCGGGTTGGCGGGCTGCAGCTGCTCCATGGCCGCCTGGCTCACCTGGAGCTCTTCGGGGGCCGACGGCGGCTGGTACCCCAAGGAGAAGGGCGGGTACGGGTACAGCGAGTGCACCGTCGCCTGACCCGGGTGGTACCCCTGAGAGGACGGCGGGGCGTTGGAGTACGGCGGCGGAGGCGAGGGGTATCCCACAGGACACGGCGGCGGGTTTCTGGGCGGAGGCCACGGCAAAGAGGCGCAGGGCATCCTCTGTGGTGGCGGAGGCTGGGAGACCGGCGGGTACGGATTCTGGTTGAACTGGGTTTCAACGGGGCGGAGGGGCTCCGCCGGGGGACTGTGGTGGTCGTACTGGGGGGAAGAGGAGGGCACGGGGTACAGGGTCGGCTGGTAGGGATCCTGCAGCTTGGTGGGGGGGCTGGAGCAGGGGTAGTGGGAGGACGGGGCGTGGGGCTTCATCTGCATGGTGGAGTACTGCTGCAGCGGGAAGAGGTACACGTAGGGGGAGAACATAGGCATGGAGTACGCCTGGAACAGAAAACAGTCAAAAAGGTTTATTTTGGTTACCGTATTTTCCGCACTATAAGCCGCACCACATTATAAGGCGCACCTTCAATGAATGGCCTATTTAAAACCTTTTTCATATATAAGGCGCACCGCATTATAAGGTGCATAGAATAGACGCTACAGTAGAGGCTGGGGTTATGTTATGCATCCATTAGATGGAGCTGCGCTAAAGGGAATGTCATCAAAATAGTCAGATAGGTCAGTCAAACTTTATTAATAGATTACAAACCAGCGTTCTGAAAACTCCGTTCATTCCCAAAATGAATAAACAGCTGTTTTATTATTTTCCCCGAGGTAAAGTAAGTGACGTGGTATATTCGTGACACAGTTTATCTTTTAACAACAGCAAGGTATAACATGTAGTGGAGGGGAACTTTTCCTCGATTCAATAAACATGTAAAAAACAGTCTGATACTGTTATGGTAAATCAAACGTTAGTGCAATCACAATATATATCAACTTCCGCTATAACCTTTGATTCGTTCATGTTAAATTCTCTGCTGCTGCTCTATTCCCGTGTTCTACTGACTGATCGCCTTGAGCTTAAACTCTGCGTCGTAAGCGTGTCTCTTAATAGGAGCCATTTTGGGGTCTTTACACAAAACCCAGCGTGCACCGCGAGCTTCTTCTTCTACGGGGGAAATGAAGTCGGCGGCTGCTTACCGTAGTTGTGAGACCTGTTGTGGCTCAATATTGGTCCATATATAAGATTATAAGGTGCACTCTGGCTTTTGAGAAAATTGAAGGTTTTTAGGTGCGCCTTATAGTGCGGAAAATACGGTAAACTGTAAACAAGACACGTTTCTGAAATAAGTAACTTTAATGAGACTTTTTACCTTGACGCCCAAGTTGAAGAAAAACCTCAAGATGTTGATGTCTGGAGGGGAAAAAATATATACATTTAGGAAAAATAAATCCTCTTTATTGATATGAACAAGAAAAAAAAAACAATATTATTCAGGCTCCTAAATAATTTATTCAATTTTAGTGTTTTTCATAGTTGATTTTTTTTTTTTGTTAGGATTATCCAAAGCAGATCATCTCCTATTTCCTCCTTCACTTCACAGATGAAACTTCTGTTGGCTCATCTATCGGCGCAACATGTTTCCAAATCCGTCCAACCTATTGATGATTCTTCATGTGTCAAACAATCTCAATCTTTCCTCTCACCTCGTGTCTAAGCATCTAAAACAGGTCATTTTAATCCTCTCTATTTTTATCCCAGCCAATGAACATCTACACAGTTTCTTTTTCGTTAATTCTTAATATAGATCACAACGGTCTTCCTGCCAAAACAAGGTAAGTCTAAGATCTTGTCCCAGATAGATATAATCAGAAGATCACACTAAATTGATCCATCACTCCAACCGTACACCTCACCACTGTCCCACTGCCCTTCCACAGTATCCTGAAATACTTGTCTGGGTACTTTTCAAGGTTACTTTTTCACCAATTCCCAATATAGACCACAGTATCATCTGCAAACAATATGATCCATGAAGACTTCAGCCCCATTTCTTCAGACGTCCTGCAAGAACAAGCTGGAGATCTTAACCCAGATGTTTTCAGCTGTCTCGTTGTTCTGCCACACCCTCCAAACATTTTCTGCCACACAGGACTTGTCATCCTTTTTTCTCTCGTGGTGAAACCTGACTGCTGCTCAGAGGTTGTCTTCCCCAGATTATTACCCTATATTCGTCGCATACCTGACGATCTCTTGTCAAGTACAAACTAAATGCCACATTCAAGGAGTCGTGTGCTTCTGTAATATGTGCTCACCTTTCGGCAGGTCGTCTCCAGACTTGCTAGTGGAGAATGGCGGGATATGGGCGACCTCTCCTTTCTCCCCCTGGGGGAAGCCGGGGAACAGGGGGTCCTGGTAGAGCTGGGACAGCTGCTGCAGGGGGACGGCGCCATGGATGGAGTGAGGGAAGTGAGGTTGTAACTGGGGAAGAGTGGCAGGGGCAGCAGGCTGTGACTGCTGAGAGGCAGGAGGAGAATCAGACTTTGGAGGCTCCGGGTCTTCTGGACTCTGAACGCTGGGGGATTGTTCAGAGGACTGAGGGGAGCGAACCGGGGTGCCGTCAGACTGCGGCTGGAGTGTTTGAGGTTCTGAAGACACCTCAGTTAGGGACTGTAGCTGTTTCTGGGGGGAGGAGACCTCGGTCTCAGGCTTGATCTGGATTTGTGGTTCTTGACTTTGGGTCTGGATTTCCTGTAAAGAGTGTCGGGTTGTTCCTTCTGCCTGAGGCACCAAAGCTTTAATCAGGTTTGGAACAACTTGAGGAAGACTCTGAGGGACGGACGTCTCACTCTGTTGAAGCTGAGGCGCCGGAAAACTCGTCTCAGTTTTTGGTAAAACATCTGGAAATACAGAAAAATCAGCATGAAAACATCATCTGCATAGAATATAACACAGCAATCTGCTTGAATGGACTAACTCACCGGTGTGGGCTGGTGGAGCTTCTTTGGGTTGAGCAGCAGGTGGGCTCAAGGTGGGGGAGGGAGAGAGAGGACTGGGCGAGCGAGGCAGCACGGTGAGCGGGGAGAAGGGGCGGGTGAAGCCCTGAGCCGCTGTCGGACTCGGAGCGATAGGGGCGATGAACGTCGGAGCGGCAGCCGACGGTAACGGCGGAGAAGATGCAGCAAATGCGGAAGATGGAGGATGATGAGGAGCTGGAGAGGCAGCAGGGAGAACCGGGGTGATGAAGGAGAAGGATAAAGGAGCCGGGGGCTTAATGCCCGGCGGAGGGGAAACCGGCACGGCCGCGGCGGAGGCGTAGGACTGGCCGTTTGACTTAGTCTCTGGAGCAGCACAGGTGGGCGGGAGAACGGAGGCGGAGCCTGATGCAGCGCCGGCGGCCATGTTTACATTCACAGAGCTCCGCCCAGTCGAGTCTGAGTTAGCAGCAGGAAGAGAGGAGATGGTGACAGCAGCTGGAGGCGGAGTGGAGGAGTTCGGTCTGTCGCCTGCAGAGGGCGACAGCGCTCTCATGTCTTCAACTGGACTCTTCTATAAACAAAACAAAGAAGATTAAAAATATATTTTTTATTATTTAACTGTCCAGCACTGCCCAGGATGTAAACTAAAGGAATGTTTTTATTGTGTTTTATGAAAAGCTAAGTAAGATAAAATGTGTATCTTATTTTAAAAAGTTATTTGTTTATTTGCATCTTTTTACTGTACATCTTTAGTTGTAGTTCTGGTGTGAACTCACCGTCTTGTTTCTCTGAGATCGCCTCTTGTCTCCAGTTTTCTTCCTGCCTGATTCAGCCTGAGTCACAGTCTGACTCTGAGGGGAGAAAAAAATTATGCCACAATTTAATAACACCTGTTCTCCAAAAGAGATGAACAGATCCACCGGCCAACTATTATTAAAGAAACACTCTGGTTTTATTCCCCAGATTCTATGACTCACTTCCCAAAGGAAATCTGGAACCATGATGTAGGTTTAGTATTTGGTACATAACACATTGTGTGGATGCTAAGAAGCAGGATTTTCATGATAAATCAGAGAATCAATCTGTAAAGGTGATGGACTCACGCCGAGGGCGGGGAAGCTTTTCTCGTCTCTGAGCTGGATCTCCATCAGCGCCACGTTAATCTCCTCCTCCTCCTCTCTGGCCAAACGTTCCCGCTCTGTCAACCTGAAAGACGGCTCTGCTGCGCCCAGCGACTTCCTGGACAGAAACACCGCCGTCAAAACCAGCGATCCACCAGAACACATTCCTCACATCCGTCCTGTTTTATCTCTCTTTTTAAAGTTTATGTCTGAATTCACTAGGAAGTAAAGGATTTCAGAAAGAAAGAAATCATAACTGCTCTTCTGCAATTTTCACAGAATAAAGTCGATGCTGACAAAAGAAAAACATAAATTAAATAATTTAAGACTGAATTAAAAGAGAAATGATCATTTGATTGATCAGGGTGAAATGATGTGAACTCTGACCTGCTGGGCTTCTCCTGCTCCTCTACGGTGGCCTGCGGGGGCCACGAGTGTTGCTTCTGCATGCGCCCACTGGAGCCCACAGCCGTTGCCTGGGAAACGGAGGAAGAGGAGGATGCTGGGATGGGCTTCCCTCGTCCTCTTCCTCTCCCTCGCCCCTCCCACTCTGTAAGAGAAGAAAAAGCCTCAAACATCCAGGAAACGGAAACAAGCAGGACTGGTCAGACATTTATTGCATCGTTTATCACAATAAGTTTCTGATTTATTGTCACAATAAATTCCTATTAATGATGGTTAAAAACCCAAAAATGTCCTTATTATCAGAATTGTCACCAGTTTACCTGGATCTATTAATGTATTTCTAATAACATCGTTGTTTGCTTTATTTTAGTTATTTTCTTTAGAAATTGCTCAGTTTGTGTTTTTTGTTGCTGCAGGTTCCAGCTTTACCTCCGTGTCCGTTGCTCAGCCTCTTGTCCCGGTTGGTGACGGTGGTCCAGCTGTTCTCGTCCTTCAGTGGCCGGATGTTCCACAGCGGCACCAGCCTGCACACCAACACACTCCGTTAACACACACCGTTAACACACACCGTTAACGCTCAGCGCGGAGCTTCTGCGGCGCTGCGACCTACTTCTTCCCCAGCTCCTCCACCTGGACCGCCACATGGCTGTTGTCGGGGGGAACCTCTTTGATGGTGGCCTTGTAGGTCCGGCCGTTGTCCAGGCGAACCTGGACGTTTTACACAAACATGAAAATCACGTTTGAGTTCAAACAAAACGGGCGAACCTACAGCGGACATCACAGACCTGACAGCGATCCCCAACAGAGAACTGCATCCCTGCAGCGATGGAGTAATCCATCTTCTGCTGGGCTGCAAGGAAACACAGAAACACCGTAAATCACTGATTCTTCTGATTCAATATTAAAAACAAAGTTAATTAAAGCTTTTAAACTGAACATACGTCATTTCCACAATGCAAAAATGCAGACAGTCACAGAATTTAATAAACAAAAGGATAAACAGTAACTTCTGTTGTGTTTTGCTTGACATATCTACTTAAAGCTAAAGCTATTTAAAGGTATCAAATTGTAACTTGTGTAAAAAACTGATTTTTAAAAAAAAACTTATTTATTGAAACTGTCACCGTGTCGTGAAAGTTTGTTGTCAGTGTGTAAAAAAAACGAGCTCCTCTGTCTTCTCCCACTGCTAACTAGCAAAGCGATGACAATGATGTCAGATTAATGGTTTTCCTTCAATGTAACTTGTTTCTCCATCATTAGCGCATTTAGCAGCGCATACTTAAGGATGATTGGCAGTGCCAAGCCCCTCCCCCTGGCTCTGATTGCTTGTTTTTGGTTGGGAGCTGCACATTTCTTCAGACACTAATAAGAGCCAGATGAATCTTTTCATGATTATCTGCCTTGTATTAATTAGTCACAAAATGGTAACAGTTTTAACAAATAAGGGGAAAAAAATAAAAGTTACGTACTGCACCTTTAAGACAAAAAAAGGAAACTAATTTCACTCATTTTTGGTAAAGTAATGCAAACCACAGGAGAGAAGCTACAAATCAAAACACCGACTCATTACTCCAGTGGAGATTCATGCGACTGTTTTTTTTTTTTTCAAAGTATTTTGGTGTCGAGTTCGACTCAAACATTTTTAAAAAGGGAAATTTTCTTTTACAAATTTTTTCCTTTTGCACAAAACATGAGGGAGAAACTTTTAAACAATTTGTAAAGCTGATGTTTTGTTTAATCACATCAGTTTGCTTAATTTGTGACGCAGAATAACAGGAAACATTGACCTCCAGCTGTTGATTTGCGTATTATTTTCTCCATTCAGACCACAACTACACACCTTTTGGGTTAATAAATATGTTTAAATGGGAGAAAAAGTGGAGAATAATGAGACAGATTTCATATCAGGCAGCAGCAGTCTGAACGTTTAAATCTGCTGCTCGAGAAGCGCTTCAGATAAACGAGTTTCCAGCTCCTGCTGTTTGCCTCGTTACCGTCGGCGACGCAGCTGCCACATAAACGGCCACCTGGAGTCTCAGCCGTAAAGCAACGCGACTCGGCAGCAGACGTTTTAAATATTAATGCCTCAGTTTCCCTCATCTGTCTGAACCAGACGCCACATTATCTGCTCTCCTTCCAACAACAAACCATCTCAGTCTGACGTCAGTTTCAGCTTAAACAACCTGCAACTGGCTCACGTGCAATTTGGAGGTGTGCGTACACATCTGCCCAGCTGAAGGCTCCAGAATGGAGCTTTTTTTTGTTTGTTTTTCCTATTAAAGAATCTTATTATTTGTTGTTAAAATAGTTCATGTTTAGTTTATTGTTGCGCAGGCAAAAAATAAAAAGATGTTTAGTTGTTTAGGGAAAAAAAGTGACAGAAAAACTGATAAAATCTTACAAAATCCTTAAATTACTGAAGAAAACTCATAGTCCAGAATAATCTGATGGAACTAAATGCTCCGATTTTCATCTTGCAAACTCAGGAAAACAAAAACATTTCTAAACTCAAACTCTTCAGTTGTGTTTGTGGAAACACTAGCATGCCAAGATTTTATATATATAATTTTGTTGTTGTGTGTTATGTGATTTTGTTTGGTTTTTTATGTCTACATGAACCATGAGTCCGTTAAATAAATCAGCTTTCTCCACTATTCAGGACGGTAAATGTTTCTCAATTCTTGTTAAATTACATTAAAAATCCACCAGGTGGCAGCACCTCTCTGTAAAATACAGCATTTCCTTCCTGTAAGATGTTACATCATAAATCCTGTTTTTTTTTTTTTTGGTAAATTGGCATATTATTTGTTTTTTTGTGTCAAAATTTTTCTATTGTTGATGTTCTGATGATAAATCTGACTGCACTGCAAAAACTAAATGTTACCAAGTATTTTTGTTCTAGTTTCTGGTTCAAATATCTAAACACACCAGAAACACGACTAAACTAATGTATAAGTAACTTTTCAGCAAGATCTAAAAGCTTGTTTAGAGTCAATAACTCCTCAACATTGATGAAAAAGGACTAGACCTTTTGACAGATTATTTTACTTAAAACATGACATTTCCCCATGTTATTAGTGAAATAATTTGCCAATAGAACTAGAACTTTCTCTGTAATATTAAGGAATTATTTACTTAAAATAAACTCCTCTATTTTGCTGAAAGTTAGTTTTGTCTTATTTCTAGTGTACTAAGATATTTGCACCAGAAACTCGACCAGAGATGTTTGGTAAGAGTTTGTGGTTTTGCAGTGCAGTCAGATTTAAGTGAAGACGTAATTGAGAGTTTCTGTCTCGGCCACCTCTCTTGGTCTTGTGCCAGATGTCGTAGTCGACGTTTCGGAGCAGAGTCGGGTTCAGGGAGCGCCTCACCCGCTCAGGCAGACTCCGGGCGCGGCCTCGGCCCTGAAACACACACAACGTCACCCAGAGCGGGTCGGGAACCAGGCAGGAGCAGAACCCACTGGAACTTTTTTATATCAACATTAAGGAATTATTGACTTAAAACAAGCTCCTATATCTTACTGAAAAAGACACTTTTTACTTAATGCACTTGAAGTTAAACAAAACGTTGCAATGTTTGCATTAGAAACTAGATTAAAATATTCTTGGTAAAATGTTATATTTTTGCAGTGTAGCAGAAAACCCAAAACGTTACTGCAGTAATGCGAGTATTTTCTGCCCAGGAGTTACCCTGTAGCTGCCGGGTCTGGAGGAAACCGAGCCGGTTCCGTTTTCCACCCTGTAACGATAAAAAGAAACGAGACGTTTTTGAGTTTCACCGGATTTCAGCCGAACAGAAACTTCATTTCTCTGCAGATCGCCGTCTCCATGGCGATTTCCCACCAAAGCGGCTCGTGGGTTTCCTGGTCGGACTCGTCGCTGCTGCCGCAGACAGCCATGCAGTCGTCGCTCAGCAGGTCCGTGGCCCGGCTCATCCTCTGACACGGCAGGGAGCTGCGGTCCACCCTGAAGACGCCTTCGTACAGCAGCTCGTACAAGATGGCTGCAGGACAGGAAACACACTCTTAACACTACTGGAACTGGACTGGACAGCCTGGAGGTCAAAGGTCAGACTCTATCTGTTCATTTAATAACATACTTTAGAGGGAAAAGAGAAAAGGGTTCCTCCTCCACAGTTCTAGGTATTTTATGGCCATTTAAAGAAAAAAGAAAGTAGAAAAACTATAAGCTACAGCTGTCAGGTTTTAAATATAAAACCAGCAAAAAACAGAGAAAGAAATAAAGTGAAATAGACAGAAACACAGAAAAGAAAGAAAGACAAAAAGCAAATAAGACCAAAATGAAGAAAGAGACAGAAATAAAGAAACAGAGACGAAGAAAGAAGGAACAAAAGGACACAAAAGGAAAACCACAAGAAGGAAAGAAAGACACAAGGAAGTAAAGACAAAAAGCACAAAGAAGGAAACAAGGAAAGGAAGGACATGTGGACGATGACAAAGGGCACAAGAAAGGAAAGGAAGGAAGGACACAAAGAAGGAAAAAATAACGAATATGGGAGAAAGAAAGAAGAATAGATAGAGGAAACACAGAAGAAAGGAAAGAAAGAAAAAAGGTGGAACAAAAGGGAGGGACAAAGGACACAATGATGGACTGATGAAAGAATAGAAAGAAAGAAGAGGAAATAAATGGACTTGAATTGAATTCTGCTGAGTTATTCTGTTTTGCAATTGGATCCAAGAGAAAACGGGTCAGAAAAAACCATCCGACCAACAGAACGTAAAAAACGGATTATAGTTTCTGTTTTTCTATTATTGCTGTAGGTTTGTCAACTACTGACATGAAATCCAGGAATCCTGGTATCAATCTGGTGAGTTCTGCTTCGCTACTTTAAGAAAAACCCGGTTCTGATCAGGAATAAACCTGGAAGCAGCAGCAGGACCACCTGCTGTGAGGCTTACACTGGCAGAGAGCAGCGCTCTTCATGTGGCTGATGGGGTAAACGCTGTCGTAGTGGTTTCCATTCAGGAAGCACAACCGCACCTGGAGGAGAGGGAAACAGAACCGTTAGAGGCCGGGTTCTGACCCGGCAGGCCAGCAGCACACCAACCAGCCGGGTGATTACTGGAGATCAAATTAAAGATGCTGAAAGTTGCAACTTCTCTCACCGTTTTCACATTTTAACTCAATATTTATTAACGATCAATCGAATTGATCACGATTAATCGATTATTGAAATTATCGTCTAGTAATTTAGTAATCGATTAATCGTTGATAAGAGAACAGGCTGTAAAAATGAAGATTTGCTGAAACACAATCAGAACCGTAATTAATCCAAAACTGAGCAAAAAATATAAACATTTTGCATTTAAAAAATATATTTTTCAGTAAATATGTTCCACTAAAAACTCCTCAAACTACAGTTTTAGCTTCACTCTGTTCAAATTCTGTAAAAATAAATGTATTAAGGACATTTTATTAATCAAATTATTACCCCAAAATAACCAACAGATCAGCAGACAGTAGTTTTACCTGCAGATGCATCTTTGCTATAAATGATCATTAAGGGAATAATGTTACAACGTTTTAGGCTGAATTTTTTATTATTGAAAAAGATTATTTGCGTCTTTAAATGCATTTCAAATATTGTCTTAATAAGTGCTTATGTGGTTAAATTTTAAAAATAAGCAAAATGTGGAAAGTTTTATGTCTGATTTACCGATTATTCGTCAAAATAATTGATAATTAAACAGTAAAGCCAGGATTAGTTTTGCTGCTGTAGTTTTACATTTATTTGTCCGGTAGTTTGACATTTCTTAGTAATCGACTTGGAGTTGAAACCAGAGGTGAATTTAGATGTTTGAAAGCGTTTTGTTGGAATATGTCAGGTTGCGGATCCTCACTTCGTCCTTGAAGTTGTTGTCTGTGATGTTCACCGCCGGCTTGCCGGGTTCCTGGAAGATCAGGAAGTCTCTCCTGATGGAAAATAAAAATAAAAGAAATGAGGGGAAATCCTCACGAGTGTCTTCAACTCCACCGAGTCTCCTCCAGCATCCAGAACAGAAAGTCCACTTAAAGCTGAACTTTAAACTCTGCTTTGTATTTCAGTGAGATCGCCATAGCAACTGAGTCGCTTCATTCGTCATTCATGATGGTTTTACGTAGAGATGAATGATAACTTTCTATTTTTTAATAGTTTTCTCACTCCAAAGGCCAATAATCCCAAAACTGGACATTTGTAGAAATGAAGCTAAAGAACATTTTTATCAGAGTCTCTAGACGACAGCGGGTGTATTTACATTACGAAGCAGCGGGTGTACTTACTTATACATGACAGCCAGAGCGTTGATCTCCACTTCTCCCACCCATTGCTGTAAAACCGTGATGTCATCAGTTTACGTTCAGCGAAACGCTACAGAGTAAAAGAATGAATCTGAGGTTCTACCTGCGGGTCCTGCAGCTTGCTGAGGTATTCCTCAAAGTTTCCCTCGATAAACTGAAACAGAAATCAGAGCAACGAGTCCGGAGACATGAAAAACATCTCAACGCAAAGGAAATATTTATATAACGAAATGTTTTACAGTGCTGTAGCCAGAAATGTGATGACTCATTTTTAAATTTCTCTAACTTGGTGTTTGAACTTCTGGTTTGTTTCAGTCTTTAGTGCTTAAAAGGACGATCTCATGATTAGTAATTAAATGTTTTTGTTTTTTTTATTTCTAGATTTTTCGGTCACGTTAAAAGATTATTTTAGTCTAGTTCCGAGAACGTTGGCTTTAGAGTGAAATTTATGAGACAATAAACTCATAAAGTCATTTTTTAAATAGTTTTGTTTCTCTCAAACACTTTAAATTTATTTCTTTAAATAAATCTTGTTTTTTTCCATGTTCTCATCATGTTGTTTACTAGATAAAAATGTTTTCCTTAAAACTTCAAATTAAAGCAGCCTGACCTTTTATTCAATTAAATTAAATCTCCTTATTATTGCATATAATATATATATATATATATAATAATAATTCCTTTATTTAATCAGGTAAACCCCGTTGAGATCTAGATCTCATTTTCAAGAGGGACCTGAAACAAACTTCACTCCCTGTCAGGGAATCGAACCCCCGGTCTCCCGCGTGACAGGCGGGGATACTCACCACTATAATAACGAGGAGCTATGTATCCACTTTGCTTATATCCTAATAATAATCATAAGTATTCATAAGATTTTTTTAAATGCATAACATTTCTACTTTTTGTTGGTAAATTAAATATAAATTGAATCAACAATTCCTCAAAAATGCAATCATATTAAAAAAATATGATTGTCTTTTTCCATTACATGATCTGTAAAAGCAGTAAATAAAAGACTCAAACTCCCAGAATTCATAGCATGTTATCAGTGAGTGCCTGAAAGTTGCCGGTTCAGTTCTGCAATGCGCCCTGCAGCATTCTTACAGGAGAAATGTCCTGATCGCCGTCAGAAAGACGCAGCGTTTATCTTTCGCTTTCAGTCCAGCTTTAAGGAAACAAACCGAGAGTCGAGTCTGAATCATTAACAGCTTTTATTCGTTCCTCCTTCATAAAGCCATTAAGCAACATTTGGCTCAGTTTCTGCTCTTTCCATCGTCAGATTCACTGATAAAAACCTGCAATGTTTTCACCTCCTTCTGTCGTTCACTCAAACTTTGAAGATCTCCATTTTTGTTGAATTAAAATGGAAAAAATCTCACTTTGCTCAAGTTGGAGTTGATATTTTTTACTTGTAAGGCCAAAATGATGTGAAAAAATGAGTAGCACAACTGGAAACAACCAGAAACTGTTGCGACCTTACAGTCGAGCTTTATAAACAATGTTCTACATGGATTTCTGATACTCTTTGGGTGGATGTTTGTGTTGACTGAAAGTCTTTACTCCTGTTGCTTCTGCCTATTTTTATATTTTTTTTTTACATTTCTGCATCTCTTCTGCAGCTGACTTCAAATGCTGCTGCAATTTTCACTAAAAATATTCAGCTTACAGTGAATTTTCACGGACTGTTTTCTTCACACACATACAACCTGTAAATTTTATCTGCCGTTATTTATCTATAATCCATTCCCTAACATTCTTGTATATTCTGTATAATCTGTGCATATAGCTCCCATATTTATATACACAATATCTATATCTCTTGCTATAACCACTTATAGTCCATACATACATAGTCTTGTACATCTGTAAATAAACATTTATATCTCGTAGAGCACTTTTTCTAGATGCAAACTACATCTCGTTGCTTGTACTTGTGACAGTGCAATGATAATAAAGTTGAATTCTATTCTATTCTATTCTATTTTCACAGGAAATGCAATGATTTCTAGTTAAGTTTACTTCAGTAAATTTTGGGGGAAAAGATGCTTTGTTGTTTCACAATGACTGTGGATGCTAAGAAATATTTTACTCAATAGCAACAGAGTAAAATTTCTGACTCTACCCAGTGGGAAATAACTTTTCTGAATGAATAACAATGTACCTGATATTTATGTCAAAGTGAGACCTCTTTGTTTGTTTACCATCTTTGATGTTATTTTCTCTCTGCTGCATTTGGAGGTCAAGTGAACATACAGTAAACAGAATATATTGTCACTACATGTACTTTAACTCTAACATTTATATTACCTACTGCATGTATTAGTTTTATATTTAAGTAATTTATTTGAGAGAATTTTGTTTTATAATCATATGTACTTGCATATGTTTTAGATGTGTTATTTTTACTTTACTTTCTGGCTACTGTACTCAGCTCTGTCTAGAATCAGAATGAAATTCTGTTAGAAATGTAAAGTGTGGTTAAAGCTGGTGCTTACCGCCTCATAGCTGTCCCGGTTCTGCTTCAGGAACTCTACGCATTTGGTCCGGACCTCAGTGTGGAGGCTCTGGCAGTGCAGAACCTGGGCAGAGTCAAGGGTCAACACTTAAAACAGGCAGGATTCAGCGTTATGTCACTTATAACATAAAAACATTTGTGTTATATTTTAAGTTTACATCGAGTATTTGGGGGCAGGAAACCACACAGAGGCGTGTTAGATTTATCCTGCGGCGATCCCCGTTTGGGAAAGTTAAATTTAAACTCGGAGAAGTTGCTATCGCACAGCAACACAACAAACACACCTCATCTGAGCGCAGCAAGCTAACTGGAGAACAACTTCCCACAAACATTTTACCGCTTTGCCCCACTTTACCTGCTCGGCCACGGCTCGGAACAGACACGACCCATCTTTGGCAATCTTCTTCCGATGAAAACCCATCGCTTTCAAGTAGTTATCCATCTGTTTCTCCGCGTTTCGCTCCTCGTTACTCTGCATGTTTCCGCCGCTGTCCATGCTAGCGGGGCTCTAGCCGCTAAAGCTAGCTGCGTAAAGCGGCGGTTATTAGGCGGTCAAAGGGGAGAAACTTGGACACAAACTGGTAAAATCACCGCTGAATGTGGTCACAAAGACACATTTGAGACCTGAAGGCCCTCCGGTAAAACTAGAACTGCTTCTGGTTTCGTTTCCCGGGAAGTCCTGGGTGTCCAGCAGAGGAACCTCCTCAGCGACAGAAAGTGAAACTTTAGCCTGCCGTTAGCAGGCGAGCTAAAAACTGACAACACGCCCCCTTCTGGCCATGAGAGTGAAGTCACACCCAGTGTTACATATTGTTTCCGGTTTAATTTCAAAGTAAAAGCTAAACAGAGTAGCAAAAAATTCTCTCTCTTTTTTCTTAAATAACCACAATTAAATTTCTAAGTAACTTGTTGAATAAATAACATTGGTGATATCCAAAACATTTGCAAATACTGACGTTAAATAGACAAATTAATGAATTGATTTATCTATTGTGTAACATTTATTAAACATACCATTTTAATTTTTCATGTGAAAATATTTATTTCAAACATATGCGTTAAATTTTTAAAACAATTACAATCATTTATTTATTTATTTTGATCATTTCGTAGTCATGTTTTTATTTTTTCTGTACTTATTTCCTATCAACCAGCAGATTTTTCTCATATAAACTGTTTTTTCTTTATAAATAAGCTGATTGGTCGGTAGTTGAGTTGTTGTGCAGGTTAACCAATAAGATGTTAGAGTTTATTTAATAAACTATAACTGCAGCTGAAAAGACTTCATAATGGGCTGGATAGCACAGGAAATACGAAATAATTGACGAAATATATTCAAATAAAATAGTACAGAACTTTACTGATATGGAGAATTCAAGTTTTAGTTCCCATTATTTTTAATTGATTTAAGAAACTATTGACTAAACAACATGCAAGAGTAAATATATTTAAATGTTTTCTTTACAATTCTGCTTCATTATGACAAACAATTATTTAGTCAATAATTTATCAAATAGACAAATCCAAAGTAAAAAAAAAAACACAACTCGAACTCTCCATTTGAACAGAAGTCCTGTTCTAATATTAAATAATATGTGTTATTAAATAATTAAATAATAACAACAGAATAATTATTATTATTTAAAAATAAATAAAAAAAAAAATTATGGTTATCATTAAAAATAACAATAATAATAATAATAATAATAATAATAATAAATAATTACTACTAACACGTCAAAGTCGAAACTATAGTCACTGCTAAAACGTTTTGTTCTTCATGCATGTTGCCTTTAAGTGCATTAAATTTGTTGGAAAATCCCCAGACGTTGTTATTAACAAAATAAATCTGTGAATTTGTCACTTTTTTATTTACAGAAAATCTTAAAAGGCAAGAAAAGAGAATTATTCCAACAAAGTGAATCAGTTGCTGTTTATAAACTCGTTGCAGGTCGACTCTTCCCTCCCTCCTCCTCATCATCCTCACCTTCATCATTTCTTGTTCCTGCGTTCAGGGGCAGCAGCTCCAGCTCCAGGAGCTCCAGCTGCAGCAGCATCATTGATTTCCAGCCTTCAGAGAAGCTGCTGAGTGCAGCGGGTCGTCTGGGCCGCTGGAACATGCTGTTCTGCACTACGATTCATTCATTCATTACAGAAAAGTTTCATTTTTAAAGCTAATAATTGTATTTATCTCTAAAATTTCTTCTCCTACATCAGTTTAATTCTTATTTTGTTCCTCAAATTTCAGTTTTCAGTGGAGAAATCACAATGGATTTAAGTTCTAATGCTCATTTCTTTCCATAATATGGATTATAAACACGTCTCTTCTAAGAAAAGACAAATTCATTTTTTTATTTAGCCATGCTTGAGTCAAAGGAGGTAGATTATCAGAACTTACTAATAACTGATGATGTCATACGGGACATGTTAATGTAAAATATCTTTTAGTCTTCAGTCAGGGGCTTCTCGAGATTCGTCGCGAGACTGACTACTGCTGGAGATTGTTGGAGATTGCTGCTCTCCACAGCGTCACCATCTTCAAAGTTTCTGAAGAATTTTTAATTAATATGAGTTTCAGCAACACTTAATTTCCCTTTTGGGATAAATAAAATGTGTTTGAATTAAATTTTCTGCAACTTTTGTTTAAATTTTCTGTCATTTCTTTGATGTCGTGTCGCAGCTTTTCTTGTGTATGGATGATATTATATTAATAAAACATTCCTTTAAAAGTAAGGAAAGGACGACATTTCAGATTTTTAAACAATTTCTAAAAGTGTTTAACTTATGCAGTTGATATTAATAACGGAAAACTCAAGGATTCATTCACAAATTTCTAAAACGGTGATTTGGATGATCAGCCTGGATAACGACCTTACGCTACTTAGCCATGCAGCAGGAGTCGATTCAAACAGGTTTCCACACCGCTGGCTTGTTTAATCTATAATTTATGGGGTCAGCAGGGGGACGGTAATGAGAACATGCAGCAGGCTGTACATACGGAAACGCAGCAAAGTCTAGAAAACTTTTTCTACACCGGTTAGCTAAACGGCATCAAGGCGGGACACGAGGATTCGATCAATAATCTGGGTTTCCCATCACATTGAAAGAGATGATCAACCAAAACATTTAGTACAACTGTATGAATACTGTAATGATGAAAGTTTCTGATGAAGTTTTTAAGACTGTTTAAAATTTACTAATAAAATGCTCAAATAAAGAAGGAGGTTTTGTAGTGGCCTAGTCAAAGTCTGAACTGTGGCTCGACATTAAACAAAATTCTTAAAAGTAGCTAATTCAATGCAATTCTCCACAGAAATGCTGACTCATGTTCCAATAAAGTGTTTTTAAAGACACAACCAGCAGTTTCTGCCTTTAATAACTGAAATCATCATTTGGAAATCAGCTCTTCTGTCAACTCAGGTTGAATTTTTATGAAACTAAAAAATGTTGGTGAGCTGAAAAACCTAATCCAGCTCAGATTAAAACGACTTTATTTCTCCCAAAAAGAAATGCTGCCAGTTTCATGCCTTCAGTATGAAACTGTTATTAAGGCAGCAGAGACGATGTGCCACAGTTAGAACGATGTTAGAGGAGGAGATACGTTCCTCGCTCACTATGACTGATGGAGGAAAAGTTTTAACATCTTTCTTCTACATCAACAAAGCTTCCTCCTCAGCTTCTCCTGGATTTGGGGTCAGAGTTCAGGTATTCACTCAGAAACTCAGAAAACTTCCCAAAGTTGAAAAAAAAGTTTTATGTAGAAAATTTCTGAGATTAATCTCAGATTATTATTTTTTTGCACATGTTCGACTTTTGGAACTCAGAGACTTCCTTGTTTTTTATAGAAAATTTCTGAGATTAATAAAAATTTTTAAAAATCCTTTTTTTTCTAGGAAATTTTCAACTTTTGAAACTCAGAAATTCCTCATTTCTTCTGTATTTTTTTTTTCCTCACAATTTTTTTCTCTTTGGCTGGTCAGAAAATTCAGATTTATTTCTAGAACATTTTTGAGATTGATCTAACACTGGAAGTTTTTTTTTTCTTTCTTTTCTGCAAATTTTCTAGAATCTTTCTGAGCCAAATCTCAAAATGTCCTCCTCATCTCCCTCCCTGCGCGGCCCTCACACTCTGTCGGAGACATGTGGCATTTCTTCCATCCTCAGCTTCCTCCTCCACCTCCCGGCTCCTCTTCTTCCTCCTCCGGTGCCATTTCCTCAGATCTAATAATGACCTTTGTGCGCGGCGGAGCGCGGCCTTCGCGCCGCGGCTCGGTTCTACAGCATGCCAGGTCGCCATGGCAACGGGCGAGGAGGGGGACAAGACCCATGGCGCCTGACACTCATCCTCCCACTCGCCTGGTGAATGCGGTGCTTGACCTTCATCCCGGTTCGTCTCTGGAAACGATCCGTTTCTCTTCCCCTCCGCCTGTAGATGAATCCCGGAGCCGTTTCTCCCGCGGAGCGCATCGCGGCCCCGCGGCCGTCATCTTATGAAATCACTGCAGCCTTTAAACACCCACTTTCTGCACGGCATCGCGATCCGAAAGTCACGAGAGCTGAGCAGGGGAAGGACCCGGGAGCAGAGGTGAGCCGGATGAAATGAAAGTTTATTATTGATCATCGCAGCAGCAAACAGTTACAGGATACAGCAGAGAAACCCAGGAAATGAAACCGAACCACAGACAAAATGTTTCTACTATTTCATGCATCTGTGAGTAAATAAAGTGTTAAAAGAAGAGACGTGCAGAGTCCAGCACCATTGATTAGATTTCATATTAAAACACCGGTGTGCAGGTTTGTCTCGTCCTTCCTGCACATATTACTGTCTCTTCTGCACATGCGCACTGTGCAACAAAAACATTAATAAATAAAAAGCTTAGAAATATTCCGATTGCATCTCATGAATCTGGAGCAAACCACGACAACATAAGCAGTAAAACGTGGTGAGCTGAAACATTCATATAATCACGTCCTGTTTTCAGGGAGCGAGGAAGGTTGCTCCTGTCTGTCCAAGGTGAGTTATGTTCATTACCAACCTGTTTGTAAGACATGCTGGGTCACAGAAAAGCCGCGTTACATTCAGTCTAAGCATGAAAATGAAGATACAAAAGGCAAAAAGAATAAAAGCTTTTGGTACATAAAGTTATTTTAAGGGCAGTTGAAGTTCATCCAGGTTGAATCTTCGTTTAGGTTAAATTTGGAAGCAAAAAAACCCTAAAAATGTCAAAATTTAAATGTATTTTTCTGCCTTCATTACAGAAAACAAACTGATGCTAACATACCAAACAAAACAAGTTATTTAAATCCAATTTTTCCCTAAAAACAGCAAACAGACAACACACCAGATATTGAAACAAAGATTTACGGTTTAAGTAATGGTAGGCACACTTCCTGTTACGATAACAGCTAGCTCATTTTTCATTTAGCATTTTTGCTAACATTGAAAATTTTTAGCATATATTTTCCTCTTAATCAAAATTTTCAAGATAAATGTTAAGGTGCTAACTTGAGGTACCAATGGATGCGACCATTTCACATCAGTTGGTAGCCAATAGTGGGGGCATAATTAGCTAATGAGCTAACAGCTAGCTATTTTTCCTTTAGCGCTAACTTGGAAAGAAAGTTAGCAAAATTAAATTGAAATAAAATTGCATATCGGTTAGTATTGATAAGTGTTGGGTATAATTCTGCTACTAGCTAAATTTTGGTTTAGCTCCAGAAGGTGGATTACAGGTAAATCCAGCAGCTCTAGGAAAGTTTTATTTTGAGGGGAAAAGTGGCTCTTTGACTGGCAAATGTTGCTGATCTGTTCTAGTTTTAATGAAAAGGGATATAAATTTATTCAATCCCCTTATTTAACCACTCGCATAATATTTCAATATAATTCCCAGATAGCCAGCTGATCCTTTATTTTGACAAAGAAAATAAAACAAGACGTAAATATCAGGGAAAAGTAACGTCCCGGTCATGATCCAGCAGGACACTGTGAATTTCTCGCTAATGTACCTGAACTTTGACAGCAGAAACTTTCATAAAAACACAACATGCAAACATTTGAAGACATCACAGCACCTGATGTTCCAAAATTTAGTTTCCTCATGTTTAGACCAAACAACTCAAGTGTTTTTAAAAAAATCCCAGCATACATGGAACGACATGAAGCAGCAACAGATTAAGATTATGTATTAAAATGAATTAAGTTGAATGTGAATGGGTGTAATATAATTAACCGGAATTGAACAACATGTATGTTTTATTTTACAAAACGTGTTTCAGAAATGTTTATAACTGAATGAGGCTTAAAGATTATAACCATTTAAAGCAAATTTTTGCTTTTGTCTTCAGTGATTCCACATAATTCCTCAGAAATTTTAAATTAAAGAGTAAATTATATAACAATTGTTTCTCAGTTTTATCTCATTAAAAATATGTTCGTCTTCCTGCTGAGTAATTAAAGAAAATTACATTTAAAAAAATTAAGTTTGTCATCTGGTGTGTTGTCTTTTGCTTTTTTCAATTAAATATTGAGTTGAAAAATTACAAAAACAGTTATTTTCTGTATTTATTCACGCTCAACACACAGCCAGGGTTTTGAAAAATAATAAAGCAAATCAAGTGACTGTTCTCTGGGGGAAGAATCACTTCCTGTCATGCCGTGATAATAAAGTCATGAGAATAAATCTATAAATAAAAATATGTAAGAAAGTAAATTGCACAATCCTCCATGTTTTGATCAACACTTTCATAAAATAACAGGGTTTGAAAAGATATGATGTTATTTGTTTTTTGCTTCGTTCAGGTAGGAAAGAGAGAAAACGTACAATATTTTAACTTTAAGTCCATCCATTTGTTTATGTTTCTATAATTCCTGATATATTTAATTAAACCGTCAATCAAATGTTAAACTGGGATATAATGTAAATATGTGGGTTTATTTGGCTTTTTGAGTGTTTCAGTGATTGTAATAAAATAAAGAAATGTCTGAAGTGATTTCTCTCTAAAACCAACATTTTAGTGCAACTTTCGAGATGTTTTGTACTCCGTAGAGCCTCATGTTGTTATGTAAACACAAATACATCATCAATACACAACACAGGTATCAGAAATTTCATCACCGTCCTCCAGAAACAACAAATCCTTAAAGATCCTGGAGCGACAGAGAGAAACTCCCAACAGGAAGTAGAAAAACTACAGCTGAGAATAAAAATAAAAGCACTTCCTGGATTTGATTATGCCGGTTATCTTAATAACGATAGTTAGCCCTTAATGAGTGATATATTAATTAACTAATGGAAAATCTGGATTTCTAACGTTTAACTAAAAGAAGATTACGTTTTTTAGTCTGGATTTTAGCCAATTTGTTTTCTAAGATAAGGGAAGAAAAAGTTTTTTAAATGGTTTTTATCTTGATTTCAAGTTAAAGTTGAGAGGAAATAAAAATCAGGCAGTAAGTTTGGAGGCAACTTCACACAAAATGAGAGGAAAACAAACAGAAAGTTGGTCTTTACACTAGAAACATACGGTTATGGTATAAAGAGGTTATTATCATTTTATCCTCATATTATTACAACATTATTCTCAAATTATTCTGATTTTGTCGTATTAATATGATTTTATTTTCACAATATTCGCATTATTACTCCAATTTTATTCTCGAATTATAAAGACTTTTTTATTGTATCTTTCTGAATTTAATCTTTTACTATTACAATATTACTCTCACATTATTCTGAGTTTATTCTCAAATTATTTTAACTTTATTCACATAATAGTCCAACTTTATTTTGTTATTATTACAACTATATTGCTGTATTATTACAGTTATATTGTTGTATTAATACAACTTTATTCTCATATTATTCCAACTTTAATCTAATATTAATACGACTTTAATATGAGATAATTCTCATGTCTCACAATAATAAGAGAATAAAATTGTATTTCACAATTTTATACTCTTGTAATATTTGTACTTTCTTCTAGAGTTATTATGACCTTATTCTTGTAATTTAATATTTTTTAAACTCCATCGTAGTTCTAAACATCAAAACTGTGATTTTTGTTTGAATTTGTTCTTTATAAAATATAAATAATGATCTTTTTCATGTCATTGTGAGGCCTGAAGTTTGTTTTATCCCGAGCAGCTGCTGTCGAAGCGTCACTAACTTCATGATAACTTTTTCTTCTCTGAAAGACGAACTGAAAAAATGTTGCTCAGCTTGATTTTCTGTAAACTGGAACCATCTCCTCTGATCTACAGTAATCTGACCTTTCCTTCAGTGAGTAACCAGACTTCATTCAGGAAGTTTTTTCATCCAAATAAACCTGTTTTTCACTATGAAATAATCCGGATCTTTAGGTTCAGTATTTCTGGAGGATGAGAGACGGGCGATAGATAAATATGTCCCACAGTCACCTAGATAAGAGTAGAGTGGCTATATGAAGGAGTAAAGCAGGCAAAACCACGAGCTTAATGCAAAAGTAGAATAAATAGAAAACATTCCCTATGTGAGCGCTGTTTGACATTCTCATACGTAGTGCTGGGTGACTTTACATCCATCGCTTTTTAGTCCAGAGGACGGACAGAAGGAAGGGGGGATGAGAGGAAAGCAAACATTTACAAAGACGTGAGGCCGAGGTAACCCAGGAAGGAGTGTTTGTTGGAGCAGGGCGGTGAGGAAGAGGAGCAGGAGGAGAAATAGGAGCGAGGTTTCAGAGAGATGAGCGTTGTGATGGGGAGGAGAGGAGATAAATCCCTCCATCCTGTGCAGTCGGAGAGCAGCGGCTGCAGCGGAGGAAGAGGAGGAGCAGCAGGGCGAGGAAGAGAGGAGGCGGTGTGCAGCCGCCGAACGTGTTTGCTGGAGCGCTGACCGTCTCCGTGGGGGGCGTAGGTCCGGTGCGTGTGCACGTCGGCGTTAGCGCCGGCGTTAGCGCTGGCATTAGCGTTAGCGTGCTTCACCTTGCAGTGCAGCCGCAGACTGTCCCGCCGCTTGGCGCTGTAGGGGCAGAGGTCGCAGGTGAACGGCCGCTCGCCCGTGTGGACGCGCACGTGCTCCACCAGCTTGTTGGCCGTCCGCGTCAGGTGGCCGCAGCGGTCGCACCGGTACTGGTTGCCCTGGCGATGACCCTGGAAGTGGGCCAGCAGCTCCGGTTGCCCGGGAAACGACCTCTGGCAGATGCGGCAGCGATGCTCGGAGGTGCTCTGCTCCGGCTGTGTTGCCACGGCGACCGGCAGAGCTCGGCTGGGGGCGGCGGGGAGAGGGGCCGGGCGTCTGGACGATGAGAAACATCCACAGCCGAACGTTATGAACTCTGTCACTTTATCGTCTTTATTTAGGATTTAATCTGACAGAAAATCAGACAAATTCTGATTTATTTTCATTAAAGACAAAATGAAACATTTCTGGTTCCTCAGTTAGTGACTGTGTTTTATTTCTGTGTTTTTATGATGGACTGTCTTGTTGCTGAAATGTCATTAATTGATTGATTATCTTTTAGAAATAAAATCTCAAAAGTGTGGTGTGCATTTATTTTCAGCCCAACCAACCAAATGTCTTTCTCAAAACAATTTAAAAAGTTTAGGAAACAAGATGTTTTTCCCATATGACAAATGAAGAAATCTGCAACTTTTCATCAATATTCACTCAAAACAAGCTCTTATGTCTTGTTGAAAAGTCACTAATAGTTTAGTTTTTTCTGATTTCAAGTACTAATGTATTTGCACTGAAAGTGGGGAAAAATACCTGAAAACATTTTGTGTTTTTGGACTGTGTGGATTGTAACTCCAAATTATTTGTGGAAAATTTGACGACTCACATTTCTTTGTATCTAAAAAATATAAGTACTTATTTATATTAAACGTGTCAAAGATCTGTGACGTTTAGGTAAAATTTCAAGCAGATGAACACTTCATAATGTAACAGTGAAGGGTTGGAAAAAAAAACTTCACTGCTACAAAAATCATACAAAAACTTGGAAAGTTGTTACTATTTTGTTATGAAATGTTTAAACATCTTTGTTTTCTGAAAATAAAATTAAAACATAAAGAAAACAGTTGCAGAAAAGGATGAACATGACATGTACTGACCTCATTTCTCCCGTGTCGCAGTG